>NC_088872.1:25231538-25424964 GCF_032884065.1 Artemia franciscana | reverse complement strand
CTACAGCAGAGGAAGTTCGTCTCAAGTTTATTTTTTTTTTAATTTAGGTTTAATTCTCCGAGACTATGACTAGTCTGTGCAGCGGCAGAATAGTAGTCTACGGCTACCTGCCTTGCCGAACTTGCTTTATTCTTGTTTGGCAACGATTATCGAATACTTCTCCAATATATTCAGATGGGTGCACCACTATATTTTCATATACTATTAGGCGTAGGTATGGGCAAAAAAAGAAGGTTGAAAACTATCAAAGTAAATGAGATTTTTCTCGCAGCTATTCCAAAAGACCAATCTAATCTATCAGACTTAATATTAAAACTTAAAAATAGTAAGGTTTTGACAGTTTACCGATTTTTTCCCTTTTCTTCTTTTATTTAATTACAATAACTTACAAGAATTATTGAGGTGTTCAGAAATCCACAACCTTTTGCAAGTTTTCTTATATTCGCATTGCCATATATAATTGTTTTCGTTAGCTCTCCTAGGTTCTCTCCTGATTCTAGTTCTAGAACTGAGAAATTCGAAGCAAAATGTGTGATTGCGAAGTGATAGCACACTTTGCACTTTGAATGCAAAAAAAGAAAAAAAAAAAGAAAAAAAAGGAAAGAATCCACCTGTAGTTATGGTTTTAGTTTATATGCAATGGAGAATATTAGATTATAACTTGGAATGATTTAGCTATGGTAATCCAAAAGACATTAAGCAACAGGACATGTTTTTTGACAGGAAAGATATAAAATTTACAGTAGCAAATAAAATGAAAATGAAACAAAATGGTTTTGTTTTACAGCGTCTTATAGCCAGTTGTTTGAACAAGGATGGTTTTTAAGCTGTGGAAAACTGAGGAAGATGAATTTGGTGCCACTCATTTTCTAGTTATTTTGACAAGTGAAAAGATAAGAAAGAACAAACAGAATCTTGGGAAGCAGACGAGATGCCGAGAACTGATTAAATAAATCGACTCAATGTTCTCAGTGTAAGGCGTAACCATAATATATGAGACATATTTTAAGGGCAAATAAATTTCCAGCGGCATTCCAAAGGCAGGAAGGGGAATAAAATTATACTACTTTATAGCCTACAGCCTTGAATGAGTCTAGTACTAATACCAGACATGAATATTAAACTTGTTCGGGAGGAGGGGAGCTAGTTGTTGAAAACAATAAAAATGGTCGAGTTATATGAATACGATAGGGCCACTTTGCATGGATCCCAGGGTCGACATGCCTGGCCACTGCTTTGTACCTACTTTACTATTACGAATTCGTTGAAGGGTCTAAAGAGTTATGACTATGGAGTTTCCACGAGAGGTTGTATTGTCCGTGGCTTAGGTCAAAACTTACAAATTGTGATTCCACATAGTTTAAGAATACACTTAGTTAAATTTAACACCTGGAAAGAATTTTTCTCTTTTAGCCCTACCCTATTTCTCACAATATCTTTCAAAAATGAGCAAGTGCCCATAAAAAAACACAAATTTTCTCTAAGCCTTTTAACTTGCATCTAAAATGACTCCCCACTACGATTTTTCCCCTAGTCGTGGATACACAGATATTAACGCATAAATAGATCTACCTTCCGTGGGCACGAAAGCTGAAGTCGATGACCAGTAAAAGAAAGTGGAGACTGGAGCAAAGCGGTTCATTCAGAAATGAGGAGCTTCATTCAAGTATAACAGCATCAATGTTAGCGAAAAATTTAAGACTAGCCGTCAAAACGTGAAAGGGTAGATGATAAATAGAGGCAGCAATCATTAGGCATTCACGGAACATGTGTGAGTTAAGAAAAGAGATTATTTTTTGCAAATTAGCACCGTGTATCAACACAGTTCAAATAAGCTTAAACATGGACAGCTAAGGGAAATAATTTCGTGTTTCAATTTATATATAAAATGTTAGATTAAAACATGTCTTACAAGCGCCAAGTGCCGAAATCCCACCCAGCCGATGGTCTTCGATTGGTCCTCAATCACAAATCCCTGTTTCATTATCATTTACTTATTTGTTGCATTTAAGCCAATCAAAAGCACATACACATTCACAGTGGCACTTAAGTATAACCATATTTTTTTTCTGTATTCCAATCCCAATTACCTAATTAAAATTCACTGACAAGTACTCCATTGCCAACCATTTATCGGTCCTAATTACGCCCAAACTTGGCACTGGATGTTTCTTTCCAAAAGATGTTTGACTCTTTGCGCCTACCATAACTAAGCAAAATCATTGGAGTGGATGGATTGTATATGCAGATGCACCGTAATAAATTACAAGATACTTCGAAAAAGGTAGCTGTTTCGTCGACATTTGCGCAGTGGATTTCAGAAAGGCCTTTGACCTAATCCGCCATCTGACTGCAGGCATGAATCTCCAGGAAATGGGTGCTAAACGACGGACCCTTGGCCTTGTACTTAACTTCTTAACTGGCCGAAAATAAAAGTCTTTGCACTCCATGAAAATGATTCGGAATCATCATGGTCAGATACTTCTTGCGGGGCCCCACAAGGCACGAAATTAGCTGAAATAATTTTCCTGGCTGTAATTAATTCCCTGCTTAGTTATCACGACGACCGTTACAAGTTTGTAGATGATCTTTCCATAGTGCTCGCTTGCCTAGTCGAAAACCCTATCATAACAATGCAGTTTTCAGACCAGTCATTTGATCAGCTAATGACCGAAAGCTCAAGTCATGATCTTACCATCAACGTAGCCAAGTCGAAGATAATTCGTTTCAACCCTCTGAAGCGGAATATAGATATGCCTCTAGTCCCTTTTCCGATTGTGAACGATATGAAAATCTTAGGAACAACTTTCACTAGTGACTATAGTTTCAGCGCCCATATTAATTTAACCGTCCACAAGACTAATGCAAGCCTTCAGACACTTACCAAAATGAGGCGTTTTGGGTGTGATACTGAAATTCTTCTTCATGCCTACATGTGTTACATGTGTGTTACATGTGTTATGTTCGCCCGTTGCTCAAGCCGTCACCTAGTTGAATTTATCTCCACTTAAAGTCCGGTTTGAACACCTGATTCAGCAATTTGGATAATCCGTCCTAGCTAATAGGAGCCACCGATTACTACTACCCGAACCAGCCCCTCCCAATATTCAAACCCGGTTACAAAATAAACTTCTAAAGTAAGAACTAAAGTAAGAACTAATCGTTACACCAACTCATTTGTACCATTCTTCTCATTAATTTTCAATGCTGAGTCGTAGTGTGTGATTTTTGTTTAAATGTATGATTTTGTAAAAAAAACTGAATTTAGCTATGCTACAATAGTTTTTAAATATACCGATCTCTCTCTCTCCTCCCTCCCCCCTCTCTCTCTCTCTACTTCCAGGGGGGTCATCTGATCAATAGAGCATATTTTAGGCAAAACATAGGATTTTTATAAGCTTAACACATTTTAATTGCATTTTCCCCCGGAGAAAATTCCTTAAATTATTCATCTTTCAAATAGACTGTCTTTCATACCAGTCATAATCGAAAAATCAACGATTTAAGAACTTTATTCACTTCGACACGTAGTATCGCCATCTACATTCGGCACTCTGGCAATTAGGACTTCTAAAAAGGCCACCAGATGGCAATATTGTGACGTTGCCGGAAATCACCTACAGACGCACACGCAGAGGCTAGCGTGGAGATAAAAGGAATAAGTGGCATTTTATCCCAGTGTATGTTTCAGATCTGTCAACCAAATTAAAGACTAAACAGAAAGTTAGAATATGGTCTCTTGTAAAAATAAACTGTCAAACGCACTACGAAATCCCACCGACTATTGCGCCTTTTACCCATCAAAGTGGCAGAACCTTAGACCTCATATTTACCAATGTCAGCGAACTTTACCGTCCTCCCCTCTCCTTGGGCCCATTGCAAACCGCCGATCATTATGTTATCCTGTTACAAGCGAAGAAAAACATGCCGAAACCGAAAAGAAGCAAAATGAAAGTTCGTCCACTGACCCGGGGCTCTATATGTGCCTTTGGTCAGTGGATTGGTAATTACTCATTCGAAGAAATATGCTCAATCACTGACTTAAACCTTAAGGTTGAAACACTCAACTCCCTACGGCTCAAAAAGCTCCATGAATATTTCTCGACTAAAGTAGTGCCGGTTTTTGAATCTGACAAATCGTGGATCACGAAAGACTTGAACCAACTGATCAAACTTAGATTCTGACCACATAGTTCAGGGTGTATTTCAACTGCGAAAAAGTTACGGAACCGCGTTGTCAGTGTCAGTGTCACACATACTAAAAAGAAGTATTCTATTGAGAAAATTGCCCCCCTGCTTGATAGTGATACGCGGAAGTGGCATTCGGCAGTCAAAAAAAAAAAAAAAAAAAAAAAAAAAAAAAAAAAAAAAAAAAGACCGGAAAATCTGTTAATAGTGAGCTACGGATGCTGAAAACAGACGGGACTTTGATATCAGCACAAGAAGCCAATTCTTTCTGTACCGAAATCTGTACCACGTATCCGTCGTTGAGTGAAGTCAAGGTGAATACTCTGACAGAAGACTGCGAATGCGATGAAATCAATCAAGTTTCCGAGCAAGAAGTTTACAGGGAGATATGGAAACTGCAAAATAACTGTGCCTCCTATCCTGGCGAGTTACCAGTAAAACTTTGGCGTGAATACGCTACATTTCTTGCGAAACCTCTAACTTCGGTCATTAATCAGTGCTTCAATGATGGCTTAAACCTGGAGAGGCTTTCATAGATCTGCTATTCATTGATTACAGAAAAACATTTGATTTTATTAAGCACTTCGTGGCTGCTATGAATCTTACTGCTTGTTATTTACTGCTTACTTTACTGCTTGTTATTGAATTTCCTACGTTCCCGGTACCGGCGAGTCTACACCCTCTTTCCCGGTGATCTCGACTCTGACTGGGAAGAGACTACACGTGGAGCCCCTCAAGACACCAAATTGGCCATTCTACTTTTTCTTGCGGTAATTAATTATGTTATGGACAACACGGATTACCGACTCAAATATGTAGTCAATCTATCTGTGCTTCTTAAGTTCAAACTAGACACAGCCAAAGCTATACCACAATTCAGTCCTGATATTTTAACAGAATTCAAAGAAGAATGTAGTACAAAAAGTTTGCAGATCAACGAAAGCAAAACCAACATCGTAAGATTCAATCCGCTGGAACGAGATCTTGTTTGACCAACTCCCTGGTTTCCACTTGTACCGTCAGCTATAGTTCTGGTAGTTAATTTCAGCACCGATTTCTCATTTAGTGCTCATGTTCAAGGGCTAGACCACAAAGGCAACTGTGCACTAGATTCTTTGATTTCAATGTAACGCTTGGGTTTCCCAGTAAATCAGCTGAAAACGGCATATCTAACATACATACGTCCCGTATTAGAATACAAATGTCCCGTTTGGGGGCCTCAGATTCATAATATTTAATATCTAAGCGATCATGTGGAAGGAGTCCAAAAAAGAGCAGTTAAAATCATCCTTGGAAAAAAATTTGTAGATTATAAGTCTGCAAGATGCTCTTGAGTCTTTAAAGATCTTTAGAGGTCGTAGGTTTCAGTTGATAATGCTTTTCGGGCAATTTCTTCTTGCTAGCCACAAACACTGACATTCTCTACCCCCTGCTGCTAACTCAGTAGTTAATACTAGAAAGAAAAACAAATTAGTGCCAGTACCTTGCAGAGCTAATCCATTTAATAATTCATTCGTGCTGTTTTTTACCAGTGCCTATAATAAAATGCCTTAGGACTAGGTTTGTATAGGACTACGCCATTTATTTTGTGATTTTATGATTATGAAAGCTGTCTTAAAACAAATGATTTTTGATAAAGACAGATTCAGAAGGGCAAAGAATAATTAAAACAGGGCTTTTCACAAAGGTTCAATCTGGAAAACTTCTCATACTCCCGCTTTGTATATATTAATATTCAATAAGTCACATCTTCATTTCATATCTTAAAATAAGAGAAAAAAGCGAACATACATTCTTGGAATATAAGGCAAGCCATTGTTAGAATAACAGTGTGACCACTGTATATATAGTCTCCACAGTATGTATGCAGACCATTGACACTGAGACCCATTCCAATAAGAAGTCTAACTGCTCTTAATACCACATCCCATAGCCTGGTATCACCCACCTTCGGAGAACAATAATATGTCTTCGAAGCAACGGGCAGTACAGTGACATACATTGTGAGGCATCGAAAAAGATACAGCACACCCAGTAGAAAAAATATCCGTCGAATCAGAATAAGTCTGAAAGAAAAAAAAAAGAAAAAAAGAATTAATGTTTTGGTTAAGATTGCAAAAGCTACAAGGGAGCTTGCGAATCCTCATTTTTCAGTTACAAAATAAAATTAATTAAAACCAATTGTGTATACTATGGATGGGACGGTGAGTCGGAATCGTGACAATTGTGGTTTTTCAAAGGACGAGAATCGAGTCTTTATATTCATGAAATGATTCCACTCTACAATTTAACTTTCCACAAAAAATGTACTTTAACTGTCTAAGGATAGACAATCAAACTTACATAAAGTGATTTACATGCAACATTACTCCTTAGTTCGACGCCTTGTTATGAAACAGATAGATAGAAAAATAAGATAATGTTCTCAACTGCTTGAAAATAATCGTTTTTTTTATGTCGTTTTTATTCAAATACTACTTGAAAAAATTCAATAGCAACTTATAGCAACTTAGACATATACCCAAACTCTTTGGCCAGGGTAACATTTATGTTCTATTTTACACTAATGTTTTCCTGGACTGGATTGATTTTTTCTTTTATGACTCTTCATCACGCTTTGGAATGGAGGTTGGGAATTTTCTTTATTTATTCTTTTTAATTCCATCAATTTCTGACACGGAAATGCTGATTTTGCGTTTGGTTTGTTTTTGTGTTCGCCGGTAAGAAATCAAGATATATGACATTAACAAATGAAATTATTCTCCCAACCTAATATTCTCGAGTTCCTTCTTTTATTAGTCTATTATTTAATCACCACAAGACATGCACTCTGGGACCAGCTTTCGAAGAAATCTCAGTGTTTACCACTGTCTAATATTTTTCATAATATTTATACTCTTTAGAAGTTTTTAAACGCTCTTTCCGGTGTTAAAAAAAGCATCGCGTGAAGGAATAGATTAAAAGATTATTTTTTAATACTAATCCACAAAGTCAATTACTGAGTTCACAATATATTCAGCTTCACACAATGCAATCTGAAAGTAAAAAAAAAAAAAAATGTTACAGAAAAGAACTTTCTATTTGGCCCCGTCCATAAAATGCTAAGTCATAGTTCTTTGCTTGATATTACGATACAGATTCTTTGATGGTCTCTTTGAATGGACAACGTAGTTTCTTAAAGGTTAAAAAAACCATCCGAAAAGAAAAGGAGTTGGACCACACAATCTCCCAGTTCCAGAAATAGTTTCGCTCTCACCAAAAACTGTTCTTCGTTGCATCACTAGAAAGTAATATCGCGAGTCTAATGGTCTACTAAGATTAACTTTGTACGTCTTCGTCTACTTATTCTTGTTGTTTGATTATATTATTTGTAGACGCTATGCACAGCCTTCATGTAATTCTAGGCCCGCAACAGTTGAGATCGAACTCCAGGTCCCGTTTCATCAAGCAGAAATCAATCCCCCTGTGCTACCACAGGTAAAGATTCTTCTTCTTCTTCCTGTTCGGATTATTATGGAGATTCTTTCGCAGAATCACATCACCACAACCAAATTCCAGGCTCTGCGATGGGTTGCATCAGCTAAGATTGAACTCCAGTTCCCGTATTATCAAGCAAAGATCAATCCCACTCCACCACTACAGGACAACCTTAAGCTTAAGAATCTAATCCGAAATTTTTTATCGGAAACTTTTTTGTAACGCTATCAACATTGATTGAAAATTTGTAACTGCTAATATTTCTTAAAGTTTGCACATTCTTTTGCTGAGTTCCTACAGTTATCTTGAGAGATAGCCTAGATTAAAGGATATGATGAATAAACTAAGCTTAGCTCCTACTAGGCTTCTGTTGATCTATGTTGTTCAAAAGTTAGCAAAATATCCATCTCCTTAAGTTAATGAAATTAACTCAATCTAATTAACATTAAAATTTGACTCAAACCCCAAACGTAGAAACAGTTTTGCAACTATCTTTTTTTCTCCCTTTTCTGTTTCCTCAAATGTTTCACAAATTAATTCTCAAACAGCTCATTCAATTTGACTTGCTTATAGCACGAAATGATTTCACAAATTTCGAACTATCCTTTCTTTCCAAATCAATTTTACATAGAGTTGCACCTCTATTTCATTTGCGAAAGACAGACAGGTTTTTTTTCCCGGAGAGTATTTGGAAAACAATCAATACACTGACTTCAAACGCTAAACAACTAGTTCTTAAAACTTCCGACAAAATGAGGGAGGGCATGAGAAATCAAGACCGTATTTCCTTCATCAAATCACTAAACAAAGACTTGATAACTAGGGAAACCGAAACCTTAAAGTAAATTAGCTTTATATAATTGGTTTCCTTATCACACGCATCTCAAGTTGTATTCGAATCGACCATCTATGTAAGTAAGTATTGGGAGCTACTGATTAGTTCGTGACAAAACAAGTAAACATTTTGGAATTCCATACAAAAAATATTTTTGCCAAATTGCTTTTTAACAATACTATTCGTAGGATACCGTAACCCTAAGTGCATAGCAAAATTATAGCATTTTAATCTATAAGTGTCTTTTAACAGAAAAAGTGCTTAGAAAATACGAGTTACAACAGGTACACATACACGATTTCCTATTTGGACAGAAGATGGACCAAATTCATCAAATAGACAACAAACGGCTGAAATATGTCAAAACAAAGGAAAGAATTAGAAGGAGAAAAATATTTCAGGAGCCAATAACCCATGGGCCCACACCCCCCTCTCTCAAAATAATTTGTCAACATTCCGATTTAAGTTTATAACAATTGAATGGTTGATATGTCTTAATTTGTTGGATTATACTCGGAAAAATAAATTAATTACCTTTCCGTCTTATCTCCATAGGGACAGAACAAACAAACTATCGCTTTTCTTTAAAGGAATGTTGCATACAAAATGAGTTTGGTCCTATACCGAAAGCGGTTGAAAAGTACTAATAAACTAATAAAACACTAATAATTCAGTCACATAAATAAAACAGAAAACAAATACGTGCAGGGCACATAGTCGAAAGGTTGTATTTATTTATTTAGAACTTGATTTCCCATGATAGGACTTTTTTACAACTCCTAGAAACTGAAAAGCTTAACTAATAAAAATAATGGAGCGCTCTTGATATACCAAAAACTATACCCAAAGGCATTTATCCGGAAGGTCATATTACTTTTAGTTATTTACAAATTTCGCTCCAAGTGATTTCCTCCATTGAACATTGATTTAAAAAAAAACAGCTTAAAAAACTAGAAACAATAAAAAATTGCCCCTTCAAAAGTTTTGGAACATACATGTAAAAAACTCTTTCAAATAAAATGCCTCGTGTTATTTCCCTATATTTATAGAATTCTAGAAAATTAGCGCTTCACTGAAAACTAAGCTTGCTTGAGCTTTTAGACAATTAAAACCGTATGGAAAATTTATTGATTTCATGGCCGGTAAAATACTATTGAGAGCTTGAACATTGGTAGTTTATTTTCTGCAGGCTAATTAAAGGTTCTTCTTTTCCGGGCCTTATTTTGTCACGACGGTTTGGTGCTTTCTATAAACCGCGGGTTTTCAGATTTATTTTGCATTTGTATAAGCCTGAAGTAGTAATCTTTGTTCGTTTTAAGTTTCAACTTTGCTCTTCACTTTCATCAGAAAAACTTATCTTACAAAATACTTTGTCTAACTTAGCCAAAGAAACTATAAAAGTCAATATGAATTTTTGTTGAGGAAAAGGCACTAAATGAAGGTTTTGCTTGGGATATCTATTAAACTTTCCCTTTAAAACCCGCAATTTTGTCAGATAAAGAGTCCAAGGGGTATAACAGTAAATATTCGTGTTATTATTACAACAATTATTCAACTGTAATTTTAAATTTCTCACGGGAAAGTATACTTCCTTCATTTTTGCTCCTTGGATTTAAAATTTCAGGACAGCCGATAATTGAAAATGATATCACCTTATATAATCACATTTACATACAATTTACGCCCCTTACTTTGAACAACAAGTTAAATAATTTTTTTTTGTATAAGCATCACTAGTGTCTCCTTTTTTCTTCTCCTTCTTTTTTACCTTACCCCTATTGGGGCAATGTATGTATGCATATGTTTATTTCCCATCATATTGTAAAAAATACAAAACTGACGGAGTAATACGAGAAAAAAAGAAAGAAAAAAAAAACAAACTTCTAAAAACAAATCAAACTCAGCATTTATAACATGAAAAAACTATCGGAAAGCACTTAGCAAAGTGCTATTACTGCCCAGGCGTGTTATATAACGCGCATTTCGCTTTTCTATTGTATGCACTGGACTAGCTACTCCGTAACGTGGTGGCAGAGTTGCATTACTGGTCCATAGAGGCAATCTAAGCAGACATTTTGCATATTTGTAAAAAACACTTCATCATGTCGCTGACATCTGTCTGCGAGAAAAGAGACCAAAATGGGGCAAGTGAAGGCAAATGATGAATTACAAAAACATTATATAAAGTAGCAAAAATGCGACGGTTAAACTTGAACTTCAGCTCTAACAACAGGCCATACGCCTTCCTAGTTTTATTCGCAAAAAATCTTTAAGCAAGAAACTCGTGTCGATTGGAGATTATTTCCAATTGGGACTCCAAGGTACGTAAGACGTTCTTGGTCTTGTATGACGTGCACACCAAGAGATACAGCAACGGGATCTTGGCAACGGCGATTAAAAACTAGAATCTCACTCTTACTATGATTAAAATTGAGACCAACACGATTATATTCATCAGACAATTTACCAAAGTTTTCTTCAACCCCTGCTTGTGTTCTACTTACATTCAATACATCATCTGCGTGATTTACTAATGAAACGTCTATTCCTTTAAAAGTACATGTCGTAAGGGCTTTTTGCTGGGGCTCGATTATACTGTTATTGAACAGGGGCGGAGAGGCTATCTATTACCTTTTTTAATGGGTATTGGCAGGGTCAAGATCTACAACACCAGGTAAAACAGGGACCTTTACTCTAGCATTCAGCTTTCTATACATGTCAATATAGCCCTAACTACCGAAGGATCTGTACCGCGTTTATACTCTATCAGCAGTATCTTCGATCAGGGAAGTAATTTTGTCAAAATCCTGGAGGGGAGGCTTGTAGGAGCCTATTTTCCCAAGTCAAGTGAAAATGACCAAGCGATGATTAAAAAATGAGCCATATAGTACGATCTGTTTCTCTGGATGCTTGAATTGTGTAGACCTATCTCAGTATTAAATTTGTTTTGAAGAAAATGAACTTCAACAGAGGGGGTGGGGGTAAACTGGGGCTATGGGTAGTAGCCCCCTACCCTATAGCGAACTACGTCCCAGCATTTGATGCACCTTTTTTATGCTCTTTTCGTATAAAAATCTCCAAAAAGGACGTTAATATGATCAAGAGCTTTGGATTGAGCGACTAACATCACTCTACGATGTTTCAGTATTCTGCTAGTTCTGTCAGATCAGTACGGTCTGTCGATCAGTAGACGATTTGTGAAACTTATAAAAGAGACTGGGAGAAGGAGTATACAAGAGGGGAATTTTAAGCCTCGTGTTTAAGTTTTACAACCATAGAGACTACGATGGTACCCTTTTCATACTTCCTAGCCTTCCACTCCAGAAATGACACCCAAAGCCCCATGTTTGTGTGCCATAATGTACTTTATGTACTTTATTAATTTATAAAAAATCACGTAGATATAAAAGTTAGCTTATGAACAAACTATTAAATAGCTCTCTATGTGTGCATCACAAGCGGCAAAAAAGCCGATTTCCTAAAGATTTGTGACAAAAAGTCGAACTTTAGCGTAAAGAGTGAGAGTTGAGGAAATGGCATCCTTCTTATACATGCAATAATTTCTGTTTGTTTAATTCTTAATGGAGCTCCTTACTTTCACTTGAAAAACTTGTTGTTTTCATTTAATTTTGACCGTTTTTCAAATCATGCCAGGGAATCATGCCAGGGGAGACACAGCAGTGCTTTGTAAAAGAGAGATTTTCCTTGTTTTTCAAAGTGGGGGATTATAATTATCCTGGAGACCATGACGATCTTAATAGCACACTTCATTTTGAGGCCCTTTTTGAGGGGTTTCAGACTATTTCTTGAATTTCATATAATTTTGCTTCGCAACAAAGTTTTGCAAATAAAATTCATTGAAATAACAGTTGACATTCCTGAATCAGCTATAAATGCCATATTTCCCATTTATTTCCCCTTCCCTTTCCCAAGGTCCAAGCGGGCCTAGCGACAGATTTTTTATCTGTCTACATAGGCTAATATAAAATATATTGCTCATATCTACGTTCTTCTTATAAATTCCACAATCTGCAAGTTCCAAATGGCACTAAAAATGGCATTTTTGGTACCATATCTCACGTGGAAAAGCTGGGGATATTGGGCTAGCAGAACTTTTAGGAGTTATGCTTAATGGCTTATTTGAAAGCTATTACTCATATCTGCGTACTTTTTATCAATTCTACCATTCGTAAGCGAGAAACAGCACTGAAAACAACACTTTTGGTGCCACTTCTTGAGTGTAAAAGCTCTAAAATACTAAAGAGGTACTAATGTAATAGTTATGTTCCAGAAACCTTAACTGGAGGTTTACAAGAACCACTCCCGTACACACCGCCTCCCAGCCCCCTTTGCAAGTTTCATAGATCGCCTGCTCACCAGTAAGCTACTGCAACATTAGCAGGCTACCACACCATCGTAGATAGATGTTTAATGGCTCAATTAAGTTATTGCTTATATTTACTGGATTTTTACGAATTCTACCATCTATTAGATTTCACAGATTTCAATGTTAGCTTGCCTCTTGTGAGAATTTGCAACGAACTCTTTGTCATGGTTGAAGTAGTAGCTATAACCTAGTAAAGAGCGAACCACCGCCCATAGTAACTAAAAGCTTAAAAACGTAAAACGATCTTCTTCTTCTTTTTTCCCAGGCCTAGCGGGCTACTGGAAGATCATACAGAGATGCTTAGAGGCTTACATGAATTCCGTCATCTTCAAGTACCATATGGCACGAAAAATGGCACTTTTTATACCATTTCTCAAGGGGTGGGGCTAGTGGGCTACCAGAACATCTTAGACAGATTTTTGATAGTTCATATAAAAAATATAGCACATATCTTCGTTCTTCCTATAAATTCCACCATCTGCAAGTTTCAAATGACACTAAAAACGGCACTTTTGGTGCCATGTCTCAAGTGGAAAAGCTGGGTTAGTGGGCTACCAGAACTTTTTGAGCGATGTTTAATGGCTCATTTAGAAACTTTTGCTCAGATCTACGTGCTTTTTATCAATTCTATCATTCGTAAGTGATATATAGCACTGAAAACAACACTTTGGTGCCACTTCTTAGTGGAAAAGCTTGGAAGCATAAAACGGTATCATTATAATAATTAAGGTTCAAAACCCTTAACTAAAGGTTTGCAAGAGCACCTCCCGTATGTTCCTCCTCCAGGTCCCCTTAAAAAACTACCCAATCAAAGTTCTACAAACACACATATATTAAATTAGATTATTAGAGGCGTGGTTCTGCTAGTACAGCGCTGGACTTCGAATTAGATTATCGTGCGTTCGATTCCTGCTTGGATTTTTTTTTCAATCACGGCTTGCCCCTTTGTATGATTAAATAAAAAACAAGTTTTTGAAATGAAAGTAAGGAGCGACATTAAAACTTAAAACGAACAGGAATTACTCCGTATATGAAAGGGGTTTTTCCTCCTCGACGCCCCGCTCCTTACGCTAAAGTTTTTTATTGTTTTAAAAAGTTGAGTTGCGAGAAAGAATCAAACTTTAGCGCAAGAACCGGGGCGTCGAGGAGGAAAAACCCCTTTCATATACGGAGTAATTTCTGTTCGTTTTAAGTTTTAATGTCGCTCCTTACTTTCATTTCAAAAAACTTGTTTTTTTACTTAATTTCTGAAAGTTTTTGAATTAATACATGTCTGATTTTGGCTCTCCGTACAAAAATTATTAAAATGAGATTTGCATATTAATTCTTTTTTGGCTAAATGGCTTTCTCTTAGTTTTGATCAGACGATTTTGAGAAATAAGGGGTGGGGAAGGAGGCCTAGTTGCCCTCCAATTTTTCGGTTACTTAAAAAGGCAACTAGATCTTTTAATTTTTAACGAACGTTTTTATTAGTAAAAAAAAAATACGTAACTTAAGAATTAACTTACGTAACAAACTTTTATATTCTTATATTTTTGATTATATATATGAGGGGGTTGGTCCCCTCGTTAATACCTCGCTCTTCACACTAAATCTTGTTTTGTCCTAATTCTTTAAGAATGACCCCTGAATCAGAAAGGCCGTAGAATAAATAGTTGAAATTACTTAAAAAAATTTTGGCATAGAGAGCGAAGTATTTATCTCCTCCTAAATACCTCGCTCTTTATGCTAAAGTATTTTAGAACCCCTCATATGCGTAATAATCTCTGTTCGTTTTAATTTTTAATGCTTCTCGTTACTTTCAATTGAAAAAACTTTTTCATATTTATATTTTCATTGTGTTTTTTTTTATAGTAATGCTAGAAAGTCCTGCGCCCTTTTCATTGAATTTCTCTTCCCCCATGAAATATTCCTCCAAGGAAAGATCCTCCCATATAGACCCCTCCCCTGAACCCCACACCGAAACCAAAAAAATCCCCCTGATAACGTCGGTACACTTCCCAGTAACCATTACTGTATGTAAACATTGGCCAAAGTTTGTAACTTGCAGCCCCTCCCCCAGGGACTGTGGGGGGTAAGTCATCCCCAAAGACATAGTTATTACGGTTTTCGACTATGCGGAACAAAATGGCTATCTCAAAATTTTGATCCGTTGACTTTGGGAAAAAATGAGCGTGGGAGGGGGCCTAGGTGCCCTCCAATTTTGTTGGTCACTTAAAAAGGGCACTAGAACTTTTCATTTCCGTTAGAATGAGCCCTCTTGCAACACTCTAGGACCACTTGGTCGATACGATGACCCCTGAAAAAAACAAAAAAAAACAAACAAAAAAGCAAAAAAAAAACAACAAATAAACACGCACCCGTGATTTGTCTTCTGGCAAAAAATACGAAATTCCACATTTTTGTAGATTGGACCTTGAAATTTTTGCTATAGAGTTCTCTGATACGCTGAATGCGATGGTGCGATTTTCGTTAAGATCCTATGACTTTTAGGGGGTGTTACCCCCTATTTCCCAAAATAAGGCAAATTTTCTCAGGCTCGTAACTTTGATGACAAAGACTAAATTTGATGAAACTTATATATTTAAAGTCAGCATAAAAATTCGATTCTTTTGATATATCTTTTAGCATCGAAATTCCGTTTTTTAGAGTTTCGTTTACTATTGAGCCGGGTCGCTCCTTACTACAGTTCGTTACCACGAACTGTTTGATTACTTTTCAGATAATCTACTATTTTTGCAAATGCGATGCGCTTATTTTTTAACGCTTATCCCGTGAAGGCGTGTTTTAAAGCTATTACTCATATCTGCGTGCCTTTCGGTTTTACCATCCATAAGTGCCAAATAGCACAAAAACAGCACTTTTTTGTGCCATTTCTTCAGTGGAAGAGTTTAGACGCATAAAATGGTACCATTGCAATAATTATGGTCCAAAGTCTTAACTGGAGGTTTATAAGAGCCCCTCACTTATAGACCCCCTCAAAGCCCTCTTAGTAAATTTTAGAAATCGCCTACTCATGCTAAAAGTAAAAGATTATTGCGAAAACAAATTAACTAAAACTAAAAATCAATCTAAAAATCTATTTAAAATTAAGCTCGAATGATCAACTGTTTTCAACCGATCCTTCAAACTTCACTCTGCTATGAAGCCTGTGTGCTAGTTCTAACGACGGTAATTGAGGAGAAGGGACAGCCTTGCCCTCTTAGTTTTTTGCTTTTGCCTAGATTTTGAAAAACACCTTTTCCTGGTCATTTCAGTGGAAAAGGCACTTTTTTCGTTTGAAAAAAAAAAAAAAATGGTGGAAACAACCGAAATTGCACTTTATGGGAATATGCTATCAAGTCAAATTTATAAAAAAGTGGTTACATATAAAATAAGCTTTTAAAGGAGCGCTTAAACAGCTCTCTTTTGTTACAGTAGACTTCTGGTTTCTGCTAGTCAGTAGGCGATTTATAAAGTCCTGTCTTCATCTATGGCTTTTTCAGGCAAAGTCAACCGAGTAAAAACAGCTTTTTGTTCAGAAAAAAACAAAAGTTCTTGAAAAACATGCGTTATTTTGTACAATATCAATAATGAACTTTTCGTTATAAATTGAAAGTTTTCCGTAGCATGTCAAGGCTGTCTGCAATATTTTTTATAGGTGTCTTATCTTCCCTAGATCGCTGATGATTAGAAATTACATTAAAAAATAAGTTTTCCACCGAAACTAAGGAGTATTATTAAAGCTTAAAACAAACAGAAATTATTCCATATAAATAAACAAGAGCTAAGAGCTCATATGGCACTTTTGACGAGGCATGAAGAGCTAAGAGCCAAGAGATCATATGGTATGAGCTCTAACAAAATTCTATGAGTCAATAGATTGATTTAAAAAGAAAATAAGAGGCTTAATGCTGGTCAGGATTTAAAATAAGAGCTCTGAGTCACGATGCCCTTCTAAATGTCAAAATAAATTAATATCCGGTCACCCACTCGTATGTTATAAATACCTAATTTTTTCTAATTTTTCCTCTCCCTTTAGCCCCCCAGATGGTAGAATCTGGGATAACGACTTTATCAAGTCAATTTGTGCAGCTCCCTGACACGCCTACCAATTTTCATCGTCCTAGCACGTCCGGAAGCACCAAACTCGCCAAATCACTGAACCCCTCCCCCCAACTCCCCCAAAGAGAGCGAATCCAGTACGGTTCCATCAATCACGTATCAAGGACATTTGCTTATTCTACCCACCAAGCTTCATCCCGATTCCTCCACTCAAAGTGTTTTCCAAGATTTCCCCCTCCAACTCCCCCCAATGACAAAAGATCTGGTCGGGATTTGAAATAAGAGCTCTGAGACATGAATTCATTCTAAATATAAAATTCCATTAAGATCCGATCATCTATTCGTAAGATAAAAATACCCCAATTTTCACGTTTTCCAAGAATTCCGGTTTCCCCCTCCAATCCTCCCAATGTCACAGGATCTGCTCGGAATTTAAAATTAGAGCTTTAAAGCACAAAATCCTTCTAAATATCAGATTTCATTAAGATCTGGTCACCCTTTCGTAAGTTACAAATACATCAATTTTCAAAATTACCCCCCCCCCCCACCTCCACCAAAGAGAGCAGATCCGGTTATGTCAGTCACGTATCTTAGACAGATTTTTATTCTTCCCATCCAGTTTCATCCTGATCTCACCGCTTTAAGTATTTTCAAAGATTTCCGGTACCCCACAACTGCCCCCCCCCAATTACGCTGGATCCGGTTGAGATTTAAAATAAGAGATCTGAGTTACGAGGTCCTTCTAAATATGAAATTTCATTAAGATCCGATCACTCCTTCGTAAGTTGAAAATACGTCATTTTTTCTAATTTTTCAGAAATACCCCCCCTCCAATAGAGCGGATCCGTTCCAATTATGTAAATCACGTATCTAAGACTTCTACTTATTTTCCCACCAAGTTTCATCCCGATCCCTCCAATCTAAGCGTTTTCCATGATTTTAGGTTCCCCCACCCCAAACTCCCCCTAATGTCAGCAGATCCGGTCGCGACTTAAAATAAGAGCTTTGAGACACCATATCCTTCTAAAAATCAAATTTCATTGAGATCCGATCACCCGTTCGTAAGTTAAAAATACCTCATTTTTTCTAATTTTTCAGAATTAACCCCCGCCAACTACCCCAAAGAGAGTGGATCAATTCCGGTTATGTCAATCATGTATCTAGGACTTGTGCATATTTTTCCCACCAAGTTTCATCCCGATCCCTCCACTCTAAGTGTTTTCCAAGTTTTAGGTTTCCCCCTCCCAACACCCCCCTCCCCCAATGTCACTAGATCCGGTCGGGATTTAAAATAAGAGCTCTGAGACACAATATCCTTCTAAATATCAAATTTCATTGAGATCCGATCACCCGTTCGTAAGCTAAAAATATCTCATTTTTTCTAATTTTTCAGAATTACCCCCTCCCCCCAACTATCCCAAAAAGAGCGGATCCGTTCCGGTTATGTCAACCATGTATCTAGGACTTGTGCTTATTTTTCCCACCAAGTTTCATCCCGATCCCTCCACTCTAAGTGTTTTCCAAGTTTTAGGTTTCCCCCTCCCAACTCCCCCTTTCCAATGTCACCAGATCTGGTTGGGATTTAAAATAAGAGCTCTGAGACACGATTTCCTTCTAAATATCAAATTTCATTGAGATCCGAACACCCGTTCGTAAGTTAAAAATACCTCATTTTTTTTAGTTTTTCTGTATTAACCCCCCCCCAACTACCCCAAAGAGAGCAGATCCAGTCCAGTTATGTCAGTCATTATCTTAGACAGATTTTTATTCTTCCCATCCAGTTTCATCCTGATCTCACCGCTTTAAGTATTTTCAAAGATTTCCGGTACCCCACAACTGCCCCCCCAATTACGCTGGATCCGGTTGAGATTTAAAATAAGAGATCTGAGTTACGAGGTCCTTCTAAATATGAAGTTTCATGAAGATCCGATCATTCCTTCGTAAGTTAAAAATACGTCATTTTTTCTAATTTTTCAGAATTAACCCCCCCCCCATAGAGCGGATCCGTTCCAATTATGTAAATCCCGTATCTAAGACTTCTGCTAATTTTTCTCACCAAGTTTCACCCCGACCCCTCAAATCTAAGCGTTTTCCATCATTTTAAGTTCCCCCACCCCAAACTCCACCCAATGTCACCATATCCGGTCGAAACTTAAAATAAGAGCTTTGAGACACGATATCCTTCTAAATATCAAATTTCATTGAGATCCGATCACCCGTTCGTAAGTTAGACATACCTCATTTTTCTAATTTTTCAGAATTAACCCCCCCCCCAAACTACCCCAAAGAGAGCGGATCCGTTCCGGTTATGTCAATCATGTATCTAGGACTTGTGCTTATTTTCCCACCAAGTTTCATCCCGACCCCTCCACTCTAAGTGTTTTCCAAGTTTTAGGTTTCCCCCTCCCAACTCCCCCCCCCAAATGTCACCAGATTCGGTCGGGATTTAAAATAGGCTCTGAGACACGATATCATTCTAAATATCAAATTTCATTGAGATCCGATCACCCGTTCGTAAATTAAAAATACCTCATTTTTTCTAATTTTTCAGAATCTTGTGTGTTCAGTAAAGAACTAGGTTTCTATAATCCTAGAAACATAAGGAAACATAAGCAGTTATTTAATTGTACTGGTTTTATCGATATATATATTAGATAGACTGGGAAGGAATAATTTTTACCCGTTTTAAGTTTCAACCCCGCTCTTTACTTCCCTCGGAAAAACTTCGTTATTTAAAATTATTTAGGGTAAATGAGCAGATGGAAATATATGGCGTAGAACATGGGAGGTATAGGAAGATTCCTTGAGAGTGCGTCCTGCCTTAAGAAATGATATAGAAAAGAATAAAAAAGTCTGTTACAATTTGGAAGTAAAGGACGATTTATTATGAGAGGAGGAGTTGACAGGACTAAAAGGATTAAAAATAATAAGGATTTAGGTGCCGATAGTGTAATAAATGAACTTTTTATGGCACTTGGTATTAACCAAGTGACATATAGCAATCGCAAATTCTGTCTGTCTGTCTGTCGGTCGGTCCCGGTTTTGCTACTTTAGGCACTTCCAGGTAAGCTAGGACGATGAAATTTGGCAAGCGTATCAGGGACCAGACCAGATTAAATTAGAAATAGTCGTTTTCCTGATTTGACCATCTGGGGGGAGGAGTGGGGGGCCGGTTAATTCGGAAAAAATAGAAAAAATGAAGTATTTTTAACTTATGAGCGGGTGATGGGATCTTAATGAAATTTGATGTTGGGAATGATATTGTGTCCCAGAGCTCTTACTTTAAATCCCGACCGGATCTGAAGACATTGGGAGAGTTGGAGGGGGGGAACCTAAAATCTTGGAAGACACTTAGAGTGGAGGGATCGGGATGAAACTTGATGGAAAAAATAAGCACAAGTCCCAGATACATGATTGACATAATCGGAACGGATCCGCTCTCTTCGGGGTAGTTGGGGGGGGGGGTAATTATGAAAAATTAGAAAAAAATGAGGTATTTTTAACTTACGAATGGGTGATCGGATCTCAATGAGATTTGTTGTTTAGAAGGATATCGTGTCTTAGAGCTCTTATTCTAGATCCCGACCGAATCTGGTGACATTGGGGGGGGATTTGGGAGGGGGAAACCTAAAACTTGGAAAACACTTAGAGTGGAGGGATCGGGATGAAACTTGGTGGGAAAAATAAACACAAGTCCTAGATTCATGATTGACATAAACGGAACGGATCCGCTCTCTTTGGGGTAGTTGGGGGGTGGGGGTTATTTCAGAAAAATTAGAAAAAATGAGGTATTTTTAGCTTACGAACGGGTGATCGGATTTCAATGATATTTGATGTTTAGAAGGATATCGTGTCTTAGAGCTCTTATTTTAAATTCCGACTGGATCTGGTGACATTGGGGGGGGGGAGAGTTGGGAGGAGGAAACCTAAAACTTGGAAATCACTTAGAGTGGAGGGATCGGGATGAAACTTGGTGGGAAAAATAAACACAAGTCCTAGATACATGATTGACATAAACGGAACGGATCCGCTTTCTTTGGGGTAGTTGGGGGGGGGGAGGTTATTTCTGAAAAATTAGAAAAAATGAGGTATTTTTAACTTACAAATGGGTGATCGGATATCAATGAAATTTGATATTTAGAAGGATATCGTGGCTCAGAGCTCTTATTTTAAACCCGACCGGATCTGGTGACATCGGGGGGGGGGAGTTGGGAGGGGGAAACCTAAAACTGGGAAAACACTTAGAGTGGAGGCATCGGGATGAAACTTGGTGGGAAAAATAATCACGAGTCCTAGATACATAATTGACATAACCGGAACGGATCCGCTCCCTTTGGGGTAGTTGGGGGAGGGGTTAATTCTGAAAAATTAGAAAAAAATGAGGTATTTTTAACTTACGAACGGGTGATCGGATCTCAATGAAATTTGATATTTAGAAGAATATCGTGTCTCAAAGCTCTTATTTTAAATCCTGACCGGATCTGGTGACATTGGGGGAAGTTTGGGGTGGGGGAACCTAAAAGCATGGAAAACGCTTAGATTGGAGGGATCGGGATGAAACTTGTTGGGAAAAATAAGCAGAAGTCTTACATACGTGATTTACATAATTGGAACGGATCGGCTCTATTGGGGGGGGGGGGTAATTCTGAAAAATAAGAAAAAATGACGTATTTTTAACTTACGAAGGAGTGATCGGATCTTCATGAAACTTCATATTTAGAAGGACCTCGTAATTCAGATCACTTGTTTTAAATCTCAACCGGATCAAGCGTAATTGGGGGGGGGGGCAGTTAGGGGGGACCGGAAATCTTAGAAAATACTTAAAGCGGTGAGATCAGGATGAAACTGGATGGGAAGAATAGAAACCGGTCTAAGATACGTGACTGACATAACTGGACCGGATCTGCTCTCTTTGGTGGAATTGGGGGGGGGGGGTAATTTTGAAAATTGAGGTATTTGTAACTTACGAAAGGGTGACCAGATCTTAATGAAATTTGATATTTAGAAGGATCTTGTGCTTTAAAGTTCTAATTTTAAATTCCGACCATATCCTGTGACATTAGGGGGAGTTGGAGGGGGAAACCGGAATTCTTGGAAAACGTGAAAATTGGGGTATTTTTATCTTACGAATAGATGATCGGATCTTAATGCAATTTGATTTTTAGAAGGAATTCATGTCTCAGAGCTCTTATTTCAAATCCCGACCAGATCTTTTGACATTGGGGGGAGTTGGAGGGGGAAATCTTGGAAAAGCACTTGGAGTGGAGGAATCGGGATGAAGCTTGGTGGATAGAATAAACAAATGTCCTTGATACGTGATTGACAGAATCGTACTGGATTCGCTCTCTTTGGAGGAGTTGGGGGGGGGGAGGGGTTCAGTGATTTGGCGAGTTTGGTGCTTCTGGACGTGCTAGGACGATGAAAATTGGTAGGCGTGTCAGGCAGCTGCACAATTTGACTTGATAGTCGTTTTCCCAGATTCGACCATCTGGGGGGCTAAAGGGAGAGGAAAAATTAGAAAAAATTAGGTATTTATAACTTACGAGTGGGTGATCGGATCTTAATGAATTTTGATATTTAGAAGGACATCGTGACTCAGAGCTCTTATTTTAAATCCTGACCGGCATTAAGCCTCTTATTTTCCTTTTTAAATCAATCTAATGATTCATAGAATTTTGTTAGAGCTCATACCATATGATCTCTTGGCTCTTAGCTCTTCTCGCCTCGTCACAAGTGCCATATGAGCTCTTAGCTCTTGTTTAATATGGTGGTCCTTAAGATAGAGATAAACCACTGAAGATTATGAAAATGGTTTCTGAAAAAGTGGAAGTACCAAGCGATGATTAGAAAAACTTCAATTAAATTTTTATACAAGAAAGGTGATAAGAGTGAGTGTGGTATTTAGAGGCATTAGCTTAGTTTGTTTAGGATGCAAATTACTTGTAATGATACTAGGAATAAATGAAGGTTAAGAGGTGATGTTGAGTAAACATAAGATCGATTAAGAAGATAGCTTCCCTTACTTTGGTAACAAAGATGGTGGATGCAGTGAAGATATTTAAAGCAGAATAGCGAAGGCCCAGGGTGCTTTTATCACGATTGAAAAAAGCTTGGAAGAACAGGAAGGTAAGTCATAACCAAGATTAGAAAAGTGGAAGCTACAGTGATGATAGTGGTCAGGTATGTTTCGGAAACGTAGGCACTTCAGAAGACGGACGAGGATTTGTTAGATGTTTTCCAGACAAATTGTCTGTGGATTCTTTTGGGTACCCGTTTGACCGACCGTATTCCAAACAGTAAGCTGTACAAAAATGTGGCTTTATCCCTCTTTCTACGGCTATACTGAGAGAAAAATTGGGATGACTAAGACACTTTTTGCTAATGAAGGGTGATAGATTGTCAAAGATTTTTCTTTTCGGCCATCAACCTAGGGCCAAACAAAAAGCAGGTCATCCCCGAATGGGCCCGGAAGAGGCTGTAAGCAAGGATTTAAAGGAAAATGGAACTAGTTGGGGGGAGGGTGTAAAGAGACTGAATAGATTAGAATGGAGGAGGAGCATGTACAGCTGTATTGGTCTCAGGCAGTTTAGTGCTGCAGTTAGTTGTTACTACGAGTAGTAGTAGTTAGAAAGATTTTGTCCTGTTGACCCCAGCCCAAATACTCCAATGGTTTTAGAGTATTAGTATATGGAATCTCAGTCGACAAACTAAGCCCTAGGGGGGGGGGGGTAGAATTGAGTAAGTGACGAGATTGGGCCGTTTTCGTTCATCCCTGAACAAAACTAAACAGCCTGTAGTGTTTTAGCAGCTGTAACATATACGACAAACTAAAGTAAAATAAATGGAAATAAAAAATGAATTACCTGTATTTATGAAAGCATACAAGCACTGCGCATGACAGGCCAGAAAAGACTAGGATGACTTCTGAGACATCTAAGGCCCAAGGAGATTCAGGAACATTATCTAAAAATGTATCTGGCAGTCGAGATGTGTTCAAACGGTCTGGAACACGTTCATGCACAAGGGCTAACGTTACAGTGGTGAGAACCCAACTGGAGAAACAAAACATGAATGCTATAATAGAAAGAAAAAGTTTTGTTCATGCACTCAAAAAAGAAAAGACTTAAAAACAAACTCATATTTCCTTTAACGTTACAATTTAATTACGCAAGTTTATGCGTAAGCATTAACCAGGACTGAAAAATAGGGGAACAGAGTGGAATTGACGAAGCTACATATGGACTTTTAATGAAGCAAGTGGTATGTATATCCATACAAGCATAAAAGAAATATTCAGTGGCATCAACCTAGTGGCAGATCCATGATTATGTGAATGGGGCAAAGGGCGGCCACGACTTGTAATTCTGATAATGTGTTATCTGAGTTATTCGCAGACTTGACAGAAATTTTTAATGACATTCATTGCTTGCTCGACAGATTTCTATAAATATAAGCAAAAACTGAACAAAATGAAACTGCACCTAAGAGGGTCACAAGCAACTTTTCACTGCATCCTTTCTAAATCAAAGTGTTGTTTAAATTATCAGAAAAGTGAACAGAAGTGCCCTGAAGTAAAATAATAAAATCTGAAATTTCAACTTAGCAAATAGCAGATATTGAATATTGTTTAAAATATCCTGGTTTTGTTAATGATTACTGATTGTTCTAAGATGTCCATTCTAACCAAAAAATGTGGGCTTGAAAAAGACAAAACGAACTAATGAACTCCACAAAGTGAAGAATTAAAAGAAATAGACGAAATGGAAATCAATAAAAGGAGGGAAATTCTAAATGTGGAATTCTAACAAGACAAATTAGAACTATTTCTAGCGAGAAAGATTCCTTTGCACCAATCCTGCAGGGGTGTAACACAAATTTCAAATTTATGACTAAAAAAAATCTAAGTAGGATTCTGTTATATTAATTTGCATCGGCATCGTCAGTCCATCACGTAAAAACACACACACACACAAGAAAAACGTGACAAAAATCACGTAGAGTTATTTCACAAAGTTATTTAATTTTCAATTTTCACACGTGGCACAATGTGTGGGTTTTAATTTCATTGCAAGCAGTTTCGCGAATCGCAAGTGGTAAAATAATGTGAATGTATGCAATTTGTCCATCTAAACCCACACACAATTACATGAATATTTAAGGACAGTATACATTTTTAATACGATTCTAAGTAAAATGAAAAGACTAAAACCTACTTGTGACTTACTACTGAAGAGCATGACAAATCGTCAAGAGTAGCCTAGACACATGAGCCGGTGTAAAAAAATAAGTCAGCAGTGCCATCTAGCCATTGGCGTTTTTTCCTTGAGGATACTATAATTCTGTTCGAGCTTAGAAAACCCTTCCCGGGCATAATTCTTAACCTAGACTTAGGTCTATTCCTGAAAGTTGTTTCCTAACTTAATTACTTTTTAATACCTACAGTAAATAATCCCTGATCTATATAGCATATTTCAAATCTAATGTTTTAGAAATATTAGGCGTTTTGAATACACTTCAGTCTCTTCAGGCACTTTAAAATGTAGGATAAGCTAAAGAACTTAAATCCTGTCGCCACTACCAGATTGAAGTTATTTAGTATACTTATCCTACCAATATTTTCCCAAGCTAACCAAGGGCGCCGGCAGAAAATTTTCCAGGGGGAGGGACGCCAAAATATCAGTGGTGGTTGGGTGACACGGAATATATTTCAGAAAAATTTTTCGTAGAAATAAGTTTATTTTAAATACTTTTAGGATAAACTATCAAATAAAACAAGCAATTAAATTGTATGCAAAATGAAAAAAAAAAAAAAATAAATTTTAAACGATAAGAATTCATGGCAAAGGGATCAATTTATTTAATCAATAATATATTTAATAATTATGCATTTAATTTCAAAAGGAAAATCAAATTCAAACTAAAATCACAGAATGATTTATTGCTCCCGTAGATTAAGACAGATCTTTATGCTCTTTATGCAATTTTCTACGCCTTAGATTAGTTTACTGAAGTAGTAGAGATGCTCAAAAACAATCCTGCTTGCATAGATACCACCTTTTGATTTTATAATGGCCATGTAAAATGTACCTCTTTCATAACTGGACAATTCTCCCTCTCGAACTTATAAAAACCAAAATAAAAAATCCTAGAAAATTTGCCTGATTTTCCCAAAAAAAGGGAAACACTCCCAAAAAAGCAAGCCATCTTATTGAAACCCCTTTATTACATTCATCATATCAGAGAGCCCTACCATGGAGGTTTCAAGCTCCAATCTTCAAAATGTGCAATTTCGCATTTTGTTTTTAGAAGAAACATCATCGATGGATGTTTATTTGTTTTGTTTTTTCCCATGGGTGATTGCATCAAACTGAAGGTCTAAGATATGCGGGAGGGAGCTCATTCAAACGGAAATTTAAAGTTCTTTTTTAAGTGACCATACACATTGCGTCACGGGAAAGTCTTGTTTTCTTGTTATTTTAGGGCATCAAACTAAGATTACAAACGAAGAGGACGAATTTGCAATCAATTTAAAGTTCTGATGAGATAATTGATTTAAAAGTATCAATAACTATATTTTAGGCTTCCTAGCTGCAAAAGAAGTAATGCCACACGGTGGCAGTTCTGGATTCAACCAAGTTGCGTCGCTTTATCTGTGATGAAATTAGGCTACGCTTGGTAATTACACATCAGCTATAATGAGGGGGAGGGATGAGTCATTGTTTAGGTGGGGTAGGGTAGATTCCTAAACAAATACATTTTAATGAACAAACTACTTACTCTTTATTAGGCTTCAGATAAATGTTGAAAGAGGTAGGGTGGGAGTAGGAATTAATTGAATTGTTTCTCTATGCAGCCAAAATGTTATATTTCCATATCTACTAGCAGGGGTGGAAAAGGCAAGGCAGGTCATCATCACCCCGCAAGGAAACTTCTTGGGGATGGCAAATACTGCTAGGAACTTCGTTTTCACCAATTTTAAATGGTGTTATTTTCTTTTTCTATTTATATGAAGCACTTTAATGTATTTATTGAAATGCATGTAATGTATTTATCGATAAGAAAATCCTATTGTAGAGGTTGTAATGGCTTCAGTTATGTAGAAGATCAAAAGTCTCAAAGAATTTCCATCCATACAAACAATAATACCCCTTTTCATCAAACCAAAATTCTTTAGTAGTAATATTAACAAGGACATTTCACCAAAGTTACCATTCACCGTTAGTTTTTTTAAGCATATTAAAATTTTACCTAAAATTAATGTTGCGAATTTAAACGTAGTACGATACTAATCAACTTACAATGATTATTTACACATTTTAAAAGTGATTAACGAGGGATCAAAGAGATCGGTACTTCAAATTATATCTTGGTTAGGTCTGAGAATGATTTGGAAAACAATCAGAAATTAAATGAAAAAAGAGCTTTTCAAATGAAAGCAAGGAAGAGATTTGAAAGCTATTTGAACGGATTTTTCTTTATATGAAGGGGGGTGTCTCCTCCTTAGCTCCTTACTCTTTACTGTGACTCTTCTCATATCCAAAGAAATTTTGCAATTGGAAAGATAAGATTTTTCAAAGCACTAAAAAACTTTTGTTTAATGAGCAAGGTGTTGAGAAGGGGGCAGTCCCCCTATAGAGTAATTTATATTTGTTTAGTTTTAAACTTGCTCCTTACTTTAGCTGAAAAACTTTTTCTATTCGTTTAACTATATTTCATGAAACTGTAAAGTTTTATGAATAAAATTCTTTTGGTAACGCAGAAAAAATGATAATTTTTTCAATGATCTCTATTTGGATTTTGATGGGTAATCAAATAATTCGTGATAACGAACTATAAGGAGCGACCCGGCTCAATAGTAATTGAAACTTAAAAAACGGAATTTTGATGCCAATAGACATATCAAAAGAATCGGCTTATTAAGCTGATTCCAAATATATAGGTTCTATTAAGTTTAGTCTTACCCATCAAAAGCTACGAGACTGAGAAAATTTGTCTGATTCTTGAAAAAAGGGGGAAAGACCCCTTCCAAGCTATAGAATTTTAATGAAAATCACACCATCGGATTCAACATATCAAAGAACCCTACTTTAGATGTATGTGGAATTTTGTAATTTTTGCCAGAAAGATCACGAATGCGTGTTTGTTTCTTTTTTTTTTTTTTTTTTTGGGGTGATCGTATCGACCCAGTCGACATAAAACTTCAAGAGAGGGCTCATTATAACGGAAATGAAAAGTACTAATGCCTTTTTTTAAGTGTCCGAAAAATTAGAGGGCAACTGGGCCCCTCCCACACCAAATTTTTCCCCAAAATCTTCTGACCAAAATTTTGAGAAACCCTTTTTCTTCAGCATAATTGAAGAGCTCAATAACTGTGTCTTTAGAGACAAAATGACCCCCTACATCCCCAGGGGAAAGGTTTTTAAGTTATGAAATTTACCCATTGTTTTATTCGCTATTGGGAAGTATCCATATATTTTTAGGGTAGGGAGGGGAAGAAGAATTTTCCACTGAGAGGATTTAGCACGGGGAGAATTTTTTATGGAGATGAAAGTTTCCAGGGGTTGAACATTCCAGGAGTTTTACACTGGGTGAATTTGCCAGAGTTCCTATACGAGATTTCTTTATATATCTTGCTTTCTCTTAACCAATTCAATTTTAGGCGTGGAGATGCTAAGGGTAATTGTCCAGGGTAAATTTTCACCAGGATTGAATTGCCCAAGGATGTTGTCTGTGGGGAGGTTTTTTTTTTACATGGAGGTGGAGCCGGGTATCCCGGTGTTATTTGACAAAAATCAGAAATTAAATTTCAATAAAATAAGTTTTTTAAAAACCTGTTTGTTTTTTTATTGAATGAAGCTTGGAGACAAGCATTTCTCTACAGGCAATGGAAAAAGTACGCCAATTAAAGCAAAAGTAAATAAAAATGAAAAAAAATAGTTAATTACAAAAAATACACAAACAATAGCCTACTTGCAAAAACTAAGATATTAATTCCCGGCATTCAGTTCTGTTGACTAATGCCGAAGCGTGGACGGATATTTTTTAACAATATCGACAGTTTTGAACTTAGTTATCAAACACGTAAATATGCAATACCTTTAGACTCAATTGTTTATAAAAAGTGGTTTATTCAAAGTAAAACATTAAAACTAAAATTAAGAAAATCAAACATAAATTTTTAATTCTATTTTAAATCTAATTTTGAATACCAAAAAACTATATATTCGACACCTTTATACTTCATAACTGTAAAAAATAGAATCTTTTTGAATAGATAAATACAATCAATCCTGGAAAAACAAGAGCTAAGAGCTCATATGACACTTGTGACGATGCAAGAAGAGCTAAGAGCCAAGAGCTCATATGGTATGAGTTCTAACAAAATTCTAGGAATCAATAGATTGATTTAAAAGGAAAATAAGAGGCTTAATGCCGGTCGGGATTTAAAATAAGAGCTCTGAGTCACGATGTCCTTCTAAATATCAAAATTCATTAAGATACGATCACCCGCTCGTAAGTTATAAATACCTCATTATTTCTAATATTTCCTCTCCTTTTAGCCCCCCAGATGGTCGAATCTGGGAAACCGACTTTATTAAGTCAATTTGTGCACCTCCCTGACACACCTACCAATTTTCATCGTCCTAGCACGTCCAGAAGCACCAAACTCGCCAAATTACTGAACCCCTCCCCCCAATTCCCCAAAGGGAGCGAATCCATAACGGTTACGTCAATCACATATCTAGGACATTTGCTTATTCTATCCACCAAGCTTCATCCCGATTCCTCCACTCTAAGCGTTTTCCCAGATTTCCGATTTCCCCCTTCCAACTCCCCCAATGTCAACAGATCTGGTCGGGATTTGAAACAAGAGCTCTGAGACATGAATTCCTTCTAAACATCAAATTTCATTAAGATCTGGTCACCCGTTCTTAAGTTAAAAATACCTCAATTTTTCTAATTTTTCCAAATTAACACCCCCTAGCTCCTCCAAAGAGAATGGATCCGTTCTAATTATGTCAATCACGTATCTAGAAATTGTGCTTATTCTTCCCATCAAGTTTCATTCCAATCTCTCCATTCTAAGCGTTTTCCGAGATTTCTGTTTCCTTCCTTCAACCCCCTATGCCCCGGATCCAATTCGAGTCGAAAATGGAGCATCTGAGACATCAGATCCTTCTATATATCAAGTTTCATTAAGATCCAGTCACCTATTCGTAAGATAAAAATACCCCAATTTTCACGTTTTCCAAGAATTCCAGTTCCCCCTCCAACTCCCCCCAATGTCATAGGATCTGGTCGGAATTTAAAATAAGAGCTTTAAAGCACAAGATCCTTCAAAATATCAAAATTCATTAAGATCTGGTCACCCGTTCCTAAGTTACAAATACCTAATTTTTCCGAATTAACCCCCCCCCCCCCCCAACTCCCCCAAAGAGAGCGGATCCGGTCCGGTTATGTTAGTTACGTATGTTAAACTTTTTTCGATTCTTCCCACCCAGTTTTATCCTGATCTCTCCACTTTAAGTATTTTCTAAGATCCCCCCCCCAACTGCCCCCAATGACTCTGGATCCGGTTGAGATTTAAAAACAAGGGATCTGAGTTACGAGGTCCTTCTAAATATGAAGTTTCATGAAGATCCGATCACTCCTTCGTAAGTTAAAAATACGTCATTTTTTCTAATTATTCAGAATTAATCCTCCCCCACCCCCAATAGAGGATCCGTTCCAATTATGTCATTCACGTATCTAAGACTTGTGCTTATTTTTCTCATCGAGTTTCATCCCGATCCCTCCACTCTAAGTGTTTTCCAAGATTTTAGGTTTCCCCCTCCCAACTCTCCCCCCCAATGTCACCAGATCCGGTCAGGATTTAAAATAAGAGCTCTGAGACACGTTATCCTTCCAAAAATCAAATTTCATTAAGATCTGATCAACCGTTCGTAAATTAAAAATATTTTATTTTTTCTATTTTTTCCGAATTAACCGGCCCCCCACTCCCCCAGATGGTCAAATCGGGCCATTTCTAATTTAATCTGGTCCAGTTCCTGATACGCCTGTCAAATTTCATCGTCCTAGATTACCTGGAAGTGCCTAAAGTAGCAAAACCGGGACCGACCGACAGACAGACAGACCGACAGAATTTGCGATTGCTGTATGTCACTTGGTTAATACTAAGTGCCATAAAAACACGATAATAAAAACAAAAAAAACGTATCTGTTCAGGGGGGAAATACAAAGGGGAAATACAAAATTCCCAGCATTCCGTTCAAGAGAAATATTTCTAATTATAGTGGTTTCATATATCAGCTCATATGTACTCTTGTAATGCAAGCAAAAATTGACGGCACAATTTTACCGAAATTGCCCATAACTAAGTTGTTTTCCTTGTGTTTTCTATAATTATACGAACTTTCTTGTGTACTAATAACTTCACTAATTACTAATAAACAAATACATATTTAGGATCACCATGAAAAGCTGATATGAAACTACTGACAGGCAGCCAACAATGGGCCTACACAAATTTTTTCCATTGTTTTCCTCTATTCTGCTCATTTATTTTTCATAATTACTTTATAGTCCCAAATTTTCAGGGAGGGGGGTTCATGTCTCCCTTGCGAGTTACCCATGGACCTAACACAGGCCTACTTTTTGCAGACTAGATTTTGAGTTAAAACAACTCTTAAGGTTAAGTATTACTTAGAGAATAGTAGCAGCTTTAATCATATAAAAATCAGGTTTATAATTTTAATTATCCAAATTGCTTTGAAATGTTCGAATTTTAAAATGAGGGTGCCATATACTACAGTAAAAGTGGTGCTGCTGTTTTTTTCTTATCTTCCTATGTTTAATGACTAGAAATCCCACTCATATCAACTTCTCACACACTTCGAGTTGCTTCTTTATAAAATTATCCCAGCTCTATGGCCAATGAGGCCAACATACTAGCAAATACTCTTCTACGGTTCCACTTTATTTGAAACTTCTACTTCGGTCATCTCCTGCCAAAACCCCCATGAGTTTAGACATTTCCAAAATATTATACAAGCACTTAGGAACTATTATACAAGCATTGGAAGGTTTAAACACCCTTACACTCTTTCTTTACGCAGCCCCCATTCAAGATAATATTTTGTTTGTGTATAAGCACACCCTATTACAGGTGTATAACGACACTCTATAATGAGTTCCACCAATGTATCAGCATTATAGTGTACACGTTACCGAAAAGCGAGAAAAGAGTGGACCATGCATTATGTTAATGGAAATACCAAAATTAAAAGTTATTCAAGTGTATAGTCAAGTTAAATCGTAATTTTCACACTGATTTAAAAAATGTCTTCACTAAAAAGATCCTCATTCGCCATTTCCAGCGCCGGACGTTCAGTGCCTACGGTGGCATAGTTTTGAATAAACTTCGTCTTAATCGCCAGCTAACTCGTATACGCTTCCAAATTGTTTTTTATACCTTGCACCTTTTTGTCGTACCTTTTCGGCAATGGAATTAAAGCAACTCCGACAAATTTATTACCGGCATGCTAAATATATTCTCGGCCTCCCCCCTTGAGCAAGTAATTCTTGGGTCAATAGGAGACATGGTATTGTTGACCCTAATGCTGGTCGGCAGGTGCATTGAAGGTTACATAACGCAATCAATGGACACCCATGGTGTTCCTCTTTAAAACAATAAATGTGTCACATTTTTTTGTTCTTGTTATGTATACTGTGTGATTCTTGGGTCAATTTGTGTGCTTATGTGCTTTTTTCTACGAGTTTTAATTTCGTTTTGTTTGACATTTTCCGTCTTTTTCTTTTGCTTTTTTTCTTCTCTTATACTCCGTTTGTTATTGAATTTACAACGGGTAATGAATAAATTTAATTAAATTCAAAACAAACGAAAGGCAAAAGGTGAATAAAAACAAATTTGCTTATTCACGAACTGGTTAATGTTCTTTTGGTATTTTTGTCTTAGTTTTTGCGGTCTCTGTTTTTTTTTTTATGATTTTTCTCTCACTAGAGACGGCAAAACGCGGAGGTCTCTGCTGTAGTATTTGCCTTTGTCTTTAAATATTTATTCACTGGCTAAAAAAAATTCCTTGGTTTCACGTCATTGCTGCTTTTCGTTGCATTACCAATCCAGTGCAACTGCTTATTTACCACAGCCTATATAGACACACACAGCCACGGCCTATATAGGCTGTGTTATTTACTAATGACATTTAACTGCTGAAACACGGATATCAGCCAACGGATGTAACTAAAGCTAAATATGCTGTAAGACCACATTGACAAGATGACATAATGAAGAACAACAATGAAGCGAAACTAAGTAAATATTGTCAGATAGCGGACAAACATTTAAAAGAAAGGGCAAATATTTCGACAGAGACCTCCACTGTGCGGTCTTCAGTAACAGGAACAAGCTAAGAATCAGAAAGCTGAAAGAGCCATGTTCTGACCATAACAGTAAAAAGGCGCCAGAAGACAAAACGCAAAATGAATCCTATCTTGTCACTCAAATACGAATGAATACAGCTTATTTCTCGACGTAGCTAAACCTAAATTTCGTTTCAAAACAGTCAACCTCTGAAAATTTGTTTTCTTTGAAAAAAATTAAGCCCCAAAAAAGCGAGGAGACAGATTCAACAAGGCTATTATAAACGAGGCCCAGACAATTTCCCTATATCTCTATATATCTCTATTGAGTGCAAGTTCCTTGTGAAGGTACTTTTCTATTCCAGAAACCTCCCTAACGAACTACGGTTTCCACCATGGAAAATTTGAATTGTGTCGTCACCAAAAAGGATAAAATGAGCAGGGTTGTTAAATACGTAGAAGGCTGTAGTAGAGTATTTTTTGTTTGGTTTATGGCATAAATTCATAGTTTGATCATGGGACCTGGAATCTGTCTATCTAAAGATCGGCCTAAAAATCTTGAGAGGTTAGATTAAATTTCGTAATACAGCCCTATTTCGAGCTTCAAACGTGTGTTCACACATCTATAATTATGATCATGACATACCCATTAATGTTTTTGTATTTTGAAATGAATTGACAATTTAACGTCGAATAAATGTAAATCTGATGAATGGAGGGTAATAATGACTTTTGCGTGGGAACTATACTGTGTAGTATTATTGAAAAAAAAAAATTAAGTACAACTACTTTAAAATTTGACAAAGATCTCCATGAAATTAATTATTTGTATTACTTGAAAGAAAAAAATTATAAGACTCCTTTCTCACAAAAACAGAATTTATCAGCATATCATACAATTTAAACCAATAGACTTCGAATAGGTTGATAAACAAGCTGCTGGTTTTTTTTTTAAAGTGCGATGCATCCTTTATACAACAGTTCTTTTGCAGATAAATTGACCATAGTTCCATTTGTAATCAGGTAAAAACTTTCACCACATCATAAAAATGAGGATGATACAATTTATAGTTAGAAAAACCAGTTGCGTAAACATTATTTAGTCTCTCTCACGCGTACTTAATCTTCCATCTTTAAACGATCAGTAATTATGTATATTCGTATCTATATATTTTTCCTCGAAAACGGCCAAATAATTTTTTTCTAAAAATTGTCACACTAACATTTTCTGGCCTGAAAACAGGAGATTTTTTTTGTCAAGATAGCTTACATCACCGTGTGAAAAAAATTTCTTGTTAGTTTACATTTACTAAGAGACTAGCCTTTTCTAAGAGTTTTCTTAGTAATTTTGACATTTCCTAACAATCGTTTAATGCCAGGAAATGTAGATCCTTCTTGCGAATTAAATAAAGATAAAGAAAAGTTAAATGAAAGAAAAGAGCAACATTAAAACTTAAAATGTATAGAAATTATAAGGTAAATTTAGCGGCATTTAGGCAACGTGAAATGTAGCAGCAGACTCTGGTCATATTTGTCAATAAGCTTAGCGGAGTACCAGTACATTTTATTATTGATGGTGTTTTCATTGTGAATTTTACACTGTTGTTGGCAACTCTTTAAGACATTTAAAATTACAGCCCAAAAACTTTTTTTTTGTCTTAAAGACAGTCTTAAAATACGCAGTTTCTTTATTCTTTAATGTTTCAGTTTATTCTATTCGTGTACATCCGATCGATGTTGTTACTTTTACAATGCACCATATTATACAAGATAATCCTGTATTACTCTGCCCCAAAAATATAAAACTGTCTTATATATAATTTTATTGATGATCGTTGCGTAGCCAATTGCAAGAAGACAGATTTTCTTAACCTCAAATGTATCGGAAATGAGACCAATTTATCAAAAGCATGTAACTACTCTCTCCAAAAGATTAACATGCTTGAGGATATCGCTTACAAACAATTCTCCATGATATAGGGAAAATCCCCGAAAAATGGAATTTCAAATTCTGCTATCCAGTATTTCGTTAAGGTCAACCGCCCGAAATTTATTGATCCAAGTCTCATTGATTGCAGGTTCTTGCCAACCAAATTTCGAGTGAGTCAGGTCAAGAAAAAATGGCTTAGTCATGGAAATTTATCCCGTTCATTCGCTTGGCCCAAGGTTGCCCCATAAGTTTAAAATAGATCTGAACACTTTCATGCAAAGATCATAGGAGGAAAGAATCATCTCAAAATTATCTCCCATGCTAAATTCATCCTCAAAATTTGAAGCTTGATCGGTACAAAAGAAAATTAAACATCTGCTAAAAAGCTGGTTGACGGGGTTGCGTTCGAGGGGCCACAGAACCACCAGATGCTTCCAATTTTGAAGATTAAAAAAATCAATTTGAAACTCCAATTAAAAAAGATGACACATGCAATTCTTTCTGCTATAAATTTAGCAATGGGAGGGAGAAGGTGTTGAAGGAGCTGTCACTTTGTTTCTCCCACCATAGATATTAAAAATCCTTGCGAAATACAACCTCTTAGTTTCATTAATCATAAGAAACAAAGTTTTTTCCCAGGGAAGTAAAGAGCGAAGTTGAAACTTAAAAACGAACAAAAATTATTACTTCACAGTCTATCTAACATGTATCAATAAAAATCATGCAAATAAATCAACTGCTGATATTTCCCTGTTTTTGTAAGATGTCAGAAAACTGGCGCTTTACTGAAAACACAAAACAAAATAGAAGATTTGATACAGTAAAAGTAAACAGTTAAGGACATTTTTAACAGAATAAAGGTAAAGTATTTTTAGATTGTTGCTTTATTCCTAGATACATGATTGACATAACCGGAACGGATCTGCTCTGTTTGGAGGAGTATGGGGGGGGGGGGGGGTTTAATTCTAAAAAAATAGAAAAAATGAGGTATTTTTAACTTACGAAGGAGTGATCAGATCTTAATGAAATTTAAAGTTTGGAAGGATATCGTGTCTCAGAGCTCTTATTTTAAATCCCAAACAAATCCGATGACATGGGGGGGACTTGGAGGGGGACCTAAAATCTTGGAAAACGCTTAGAGTGGAGGGATCGGGATGAAACTTGGTGGTAAAAATAGTCACAAGACCTAGATACATGATTGACATAACCAGAAGGGATCCGTTCTCTTTGGGGGGGGGGGGGGGGGTTGGGGGGAAGGTTAATTCTGAAAAATTAGAAAAAATGAGGTATTTTCATCTTACGAAGGAGTGATCGGATCTTAATGAAATTTCATATTTAGAAGGACCTTGTAACTCCGATCTCATATTTTAAATCCCGACCGGATCCAGTGTCATTGGGGGGGGGGCGGAAATCTTGGAAAACGCTTAAAGCGGAGAGATCAGGATGAAACTTGATGGGAAGAATAAGCACAAGTTATATATATGTGATTGACATAATTGGAACGGATCCGTTCTCTTTAGGGGAGCTGGGGGTTGTTAATTTGAAAAAATCAGAAAAATTGAGGTATTTTAACTTAAGAACGGGTCTTAATGAAATTTGATATTTAAAAAGAACTCATGTCTCAGAGCTCTTATGTCAAATCCCGAAAAGATCTATTCACATTGGAGGGAGTTGGAGGGGGAAACCGGAAATCTTGGAAAACGCTTATAAATATCGTAGATACGTGATTGACGTAACCGGACTGGATCCGTACTCTTTGGGGGGAGTTAGGGAGTGGGGTTCAGTGCTTTGGCGAGTTTAGTGCTTCTGGACATGCTAGGACGATGAAAATTGGTAGGCGTGTCAGGGAGCTGCACAAATTGACTTGATAAAGTCGTTTTCCCCGATTCGACCATCTGGGGGGCTGAAGGGAGAGGAAAAATTAGAAAAATTGAGGTATTTTTAACTTACGAGTGAGTGATCGGATCTTAATGAATTTTGATATTTAGAAGGACCTCGTGACTAAGAGCTCTTATTTTAAATCCTGACCGGCATTAAGCTTCCGATTTTCCTTTTAAAGCAATCTATTGATTCTTAGAATTTTGCCAGAGCTCATACCATACGAGCTCATGGCTCTTCCGGCCTCGTCACAAGTGCCATATGAGCTCTTAGCTCTTGTGTTTTATTGTTGTTTTCAATTTAGGATGTCTTTAGGAATGTTTATGTAGTTAATCGCTACGCGTTAGCAAAATTTAAATTCTTCCCTAGCGTAGTGATTTATATCTGTAATAGTTTATATTTTGTTTATTACATAGATAAAAGCCAAGTCATTCAATCCCACTTTAAAAAGTTCTGATAGCCCTCTAGCCCCAGCTTTTCCATTCAAGACACGGCACTAATAACGCCGTTTTTAGTGCCATTTCGAACTTGCTGATGGTGGAATTTATAGGAAGGATGTAGATATGAGCAATATCTCTTATATGAGCTATTAAAAATTTGTCTAGATACCTGCGATAGGGGGGGGAATAGCCCCCCTATAGATAGGGGGGAATAACCAGCGATGGGAGGGAATAGCCCCCCCCCCCCAAAAAAAAAAAAAAAAAAAAAAAACAGAGCAGTGCTACCCATGCAAAAGTGATTTTCCTTGTTGGTCAGGGAGGGGGAAAGTAATTTCCAATAAGAATGTTTTTGATCCTTCTGATTTAAATGGTAGACTTTTCATTTTGATCTGACACCATTTTCGAGGGGTTTCAGACTTTTTTTTTCGAAATCCCATAACATTCTTTTCGCAGTAGACTCTTACTTTTAAAAATAACCGGAATAATAGTTACCACTCCTGAATCAGTGTCAGATGGCATTTTTTTCACTCGGTAATTGTTTTCTAAACGGGTTTTCTAACTTTTGGTTACTATGGGCTGTGGTTCGCTCTCAACTAGATTGCAGCTACCGCTGCAATCATGAAAGGCCATACTGCCACACGTTTACGTATTCGTTTCCAAACATAAATGGGGCCAATACAAGCAAACAATTGTTACAGACGATCTTATGTGAGCTTGAGTTGATAACTTCGAGATAAATTAATGTACGTACAGCACTGATTGGTGGCGGACCGGCTAAAAGGCGCGAGGTTCTCGGTCCTTTATACAGAGAGGGGGATGCACTGTCATAAAGTGTCGTTTAAGGCTAAATTTCCAAACGTTCCATGAAAGGTCCTTACATTCTAGCCTCCCTTCATTTGACTGCGTATAAGTGAAATAAACCTACAATATGGGTGCTAAAGGGGGAGGGATCTATCCTCTTATTGTGGAAACTGTAGTTTTAGTGGTAAATAATATTTTCTCAAAATCAAGGCATCATAGTGAAAAAAGTAAAGCATATGATGGGAATACATGTAATAGAAGCCTTCTTCAAAAGCTAATCCACTTAAATAAACCACTTTCCTCTATAAGCATTGGCTATACAAAACCTGAACTTCAGCGTATAGTGTGGGTGGTTGACGGAAGAAGCAGCTCTTTGGCCACAATTCGGGCACTTTGGCCACAATTCAGGAAAGACCTAGCGGGCATGTTAAACAGTACTGCTTTTCTATAATCGTGAATAAACCACGGACATGTCTGCTGATAAACAGCTGACGATTTGCGTTACTTTTGCTGATGGTAGTTTAGAGAAGAAAGTTGATATGCTCGATATATTCTCTTGCCCAGACAATACTGCAGATGAGGCATTTGACGAACTAAGCCAATGTTTGCAAGCACTGGAAAAATAAGGCCTTGATTTACGGAATTAGGTCGGTTTTTGTGCAGACACAACTAAATCTATGATGGGCTGTTGCCATAGTTTGTCGACACTCATCACAACCAAGTATCCTTGGATTATGGTAGCGAAGTGATCGTGCCATATTTCCCATTTGTGTGCTCAATATGCCAGCAAAAAGCTGCCAAAAGAACTTGAGGATTTTTGCCGAACTGTAACTTCAAATATTTGGCACAGTGCCAAGCGAATACATGCATACAAGCAATTTCAAATACTCACCCAAGTTCTCGAAAGAATCTCTGTTGCTCTTGCTGTTATACGACGACTATTTTTTCAACAAACTTTAACAGGCCTGCTAAAGCAATGGGGTGCATTGAATTTTTACTGGACGGATTTAGCAGTCATAGACGTGTCGCATGGTAACGACCAGGTCTTATCGACGCTAAGAAATCCCTGGAAACGGGCACGGATCAAGTTTGTAGAATAAGCTCTTGCAATATTTAACGAATTCAACACGCTTTTTCAGAGTGAGGCGTCCATTTTTTTCAAGTTAGAAAAAAAAGTAGAGTCTGCAGTGAAGACATTCTGTATGAATTTCCTTGCTGCTTCCTACTTTCGGAACCAAAAAAAAAAAAAAAAAAAAATATCAAGGATACAGACGTGGTCAACGCAGATAATCAAACAGTTCGTGGTAACGAACTGTAGTAAGAAGCGACCCGGCTCAATAGTAACCAAAACTCTAAAAAATGGAATTTTGATATCAATAGCTACATCAAAGGAATCGCATTTTAATGCTGATTTTAAATATATAAGTTTCATCAAGTTTAGTCTTACCCATCAAAAGTTACGAGCCTGAGAAAATTCGTATTACTTAAGAAAATAGGGGGAAAAACCCCCTAAAAGTAGTAGAATCTTAACGAAAATGACACCATCAGATTCAGCGTATCAGAGAACCCTACTGTAGAAGTTTCAAGCTCCTATCTACAAAAATGTGGAATTTTGTATTTTTTGCCAGAAGACAAATCACGGGTGCGTGTTTTTTTTTTCCAGGGGTCATCGTATCGACCAAGTGGTCCTAGAATGTCGCAAGAGGGCTCATTCTAACGGAAATGAAAAGTTCTAGTGCCCTTTTTAAGTGACCGAAAAAATTGGAGGGCATCTAGGCCCCTCCCACGCTCATTTTTTCCCAAAGTCAGCGGATCAAAATTTTGAGATAGCCATTTTGTTCAGCATAGTCGAAAACCATAATAACTATGTCTTTGGGGATGACTTACTCCCCCAAAATCCCTGGGGGAGGGGCTGGAAGTTACAAACTTTGACCAGTGTTTACATATAGTAATGGTTATTGGGAAGTGTACAGACGTTTTCACGGGGATTTTATTTTGCTTCGGGGTGGGGCTGAGGGCAGGGGGCTACGTTGGAGGATCTTTCCTTGGAGGAATCTGTCATGGGGGAAGAAAAATTGAATGAAAAGGGCGCAGGATTTTCTAGCATTACTATAAGAAAACAATGAAAAATAAACATGAAAACGTTTTTTCAAATGAAAGGAAGGAGTAGCATTGAAACTTACAACGAACACAGATTATTACGCATATGAGGGGTTCTAAAAATACTTTAGCATAAAGAGCGAGGTATTTAGGAGGAGATAAATACCTCGCTCTTTATGCTAAAGTATTTTTAGTAATTTCAACTATTTATTCTACGGCTTTTCTGATTCAGGGGTCATTCTTAAAGAATTGGAACAAAACTTACGATTTAGTGTAAAGAGCGAGGTATTAACGAGTGTACAAACCCCCTCGTATACATAATAAAAATATAAGATTATGAAAGTTTGTTACGTAAGTTAATTCTTAAGTTACGTATATTTTTTACTAATAAAAACGTTCGTTAAAAATTAAAAGTTCTAGTTGCCTTTTTAAGTAACCGAAAAATTGGAGGGCAACTAGAGCTCCTTCTCCACCCCTTATTTCTCAAAATCGTCTGATTAAAACTAAGAGAAAGCCATTTAGCCAAAAAAAGAATTAATATACAAATTTCATTTTAATAATTTATGTGCGGAGAGCCAAAACCAAACATGCATTAATTCAAAAACGTTCAGAAATTAAATAAAAAAAAAACTAATTTTTTTAGCTGAAAGTAAGGAGCGACATTAAAACTTAAAACGAACAGAAATTACTCCGTATATGAAACGGGTTGTCCCCTCCGCAATCCCTCGCTCTTTACGCTAAAGTTTGACTCTTTGCCACAATTCTACTTTTTAAAACAATTAAAAACTGTAAAACTGTTCGTTTTAAGTTTTAATGTCGCTCCTTACTTTCAGCTAAAAAAATTAGTGTTTTTTTTATTTAATTATCGCCTTTCGGATTTGATGTCTGATACCCAATTCTCTGAAAGCAGCAAAAAATTCAAGAGTATGGCCAGGGAATTCTACAAAGAAGCAGGAAAACAAATCCAGAAATATTTCCATTTAAATGTGAAATATACAAGTTTGTTAAACTTGTGAATCCGCCTGTCGCTCTTCCAGGAGAAGCTAAAACCCTACAATTTTTTCACATCCTTTGGAATTCCTTCGCGGAACAAAGCAAGCATTGAAAGGGATTGCCGAGAATTGGCTTTAGTTTGACCCCCCCCCCCCAGATAGCATGGACTGTGAAAGTGTTGACCCAGGTTTGTTCTGGAAATATGTCGCAAGTGTAAAAACACCCACTGGACGTAAGAAGTTCGAAAACGCTTAGAAAGTAGTCAAATTTCTCTTCTGTTTGTAATTTTCATATGTCGTAGTAAAAAGTCTCTTTAGTCTCTTAACATCGATCAAGACTGAAAAATACAATCGACTAGCCAATGTAACTCTTTACAACGCCCTTCAGACGAATTACGACTAAAACCAAAAAGCGATCACAACCACATGGTCATTGGGGATTCGCTTAAAAAGCGTTTGAAGCGGGTTAAATCTAACGCGACAGCTTCATAATGCTAAAGAAGATGTTTCCTCTTTAGCTAGCCAGTATTTTATCCCTTTATATTTCTGCATCGGTTTTACAATTAAAGTTAAATTTTATCTGAGAAAAGCCTTATGCGAGCCTCGAAAAGTCTATTTTCTCATTCAAATTCTCCAAGCAACTTATGCATGAACTACTTATTTTCTACTTATTTTGAAGCCGTTCCTGATTCTGATCTACTTATTTTTTGGGCTCGCCTACTTCTTTCTGGATCCTGCCGAGTGGAAACACTGAACTGTAAGTCCGTATTTATTTTCAGTATAACGACCTCTTCGTGGCTACTCACTACTTTCACTCTAGTTTGTGCATTGTTTCTACAAGAAAGTAAAATTTGTAGCTGTGTCATCTATGGCAATATGTTTTGGGTCTAGATTGGGAGGAAACTATTTATGAATTACTTGTAGATGCTACTGGTTCTTGCACGAACACTATTCAAAGCCTTGTTTGATGATATTAATTTGAAAATACGAAGTTTTTCAAGGGAAGTGAAGACCGAAGTTGAAACTTAAAACGAACAAAAATTATTACTTCACAGTCTATCTAACATATATCAATACTACTACTACTACAACTACTAATAATAACTCACTGCAGCACCAAGCCGCCTGAGGCCAACACAGCCACGCACACTCCTCCTCCAACCTAACCTATTTAAAGCCTCCCTCTTTACACCCTCCCAGGAAGTCCCCATTTCCTTTAAATCTTTATTTATGACATCCTCCCAACCCAGACAAGGACGACCTGCTTTCCGTGTAGCCCTAGACGGTTGGCCAAAAAGGACAATCTTCGGTAATCTGTCATCCTTCATCCGTAGAACGTGGCCTAGCCATCTCAACCTTTCTTTCATTATAGCCCCAGAAAGCGGGATTGAACCACACTTTTCGTACAACCTACTGTTTGAAATACGGTCAGTCATCAGGGTACCCAGAACAATCCGTAGGCAATTTCTCTGGAAAACATCTAGTAAATTTTCATCTGCTTTTCGGAGTGCCCATGTTTCAGAGCCATATTTGACCACTGTCATCACTGTAGCTTCCAATATTCTAATCTTGGTATGTAGACTTATCTTTCTATTCTTCCAAACTTTTTTTAACTGTGAAAAAACACCCTGAGCTTTAGCTATTCTACTTTTAACATCTTCACTGCTCCCACCATCTTTACTAATAATACTACCAAGGTAACTGAAGCTCCCAACCTGATCAATCTTTTCGTTACCTAATGTCCTGTTCATCTTCCCTTATTCCTAGCCTTAGTGACTTAGTCTTCTTAACATTAATTTTCAAGCCTATTTTAGCACCCTGAACTCGTAAAACCTCTAAAAATTCATTCATTTTGCTCACACTTTCATCTAATATGCTTAAATCATCAGCATAATCTAAGTCCAGGAGCGTTCTTCCTCCCCATTTGATTCCATGGTCTCCAATTGCCTTTCCTGTGCTCCTTAAGACGAAGTCCATCAAAATGATCCATATAAAGGGGGATAGAACACAACCCTGCTTAACTCCTGATTTAATACAAAACCAGTTGCTAACCTCATTTCCTACCTTAACCGCAGCAGTATTATCCTCGTACATAGCGCAAATCACTTTAATGTATTTTTCTGGTATACCATATAACGATAAGACCTTTGTTAACGCTGTTCTATCAACAGAATCGAAAGCTTGCTCACAATCGATAAAACTAAGGACCAAAGGTGTTTGACAACGAAGGGACTTCTCAATTTTTAACCTAAGAGTGAAAACATGGTCGACACATCCTCTACCTTTTCGAAAACCGCATTGTTCTTCCCTTAAAACTTTGTCTACAGCATGTCTCAGTCTAAAAAGTATCATATTACTCAGTAATTTGCTACCTACAGAGACCAGACTAATGCCTCGATAATTACGACACTCACTCTTGTCACCTTTCTTATACAGTGGTTTAATTAAGGTTTTCCTAAAATCATTGGGTACTTCCAAAAAACAGCTAATTATATTTGCCTATGTTTATAGGGTTATAGTGTGCTTTACTGAAAACACAGAAACAAAGTATGAAAAACAGGAATGTTGATTTATTAGTTAAAAATAAGTACGTAACCCGACAAAAACAAACTGATCTATAAAGCTATTCAAGTCTTACACCAGCTGTGATATCAATAACTTTCAATATACAATTAAAATTGTCTTAAAAGCATAAGCATAAAAATAAATACTCTTTTAATAGCCGCAAAGAAAAGCATACATAAATATTGGATTGATTTATCAGGTAACATATTGGTTTCATCAGCTATAATACCAATAGTGAGTAATAAACAATCTTTAATTGTAAGAAATAGGCTTAAGTATTACTCGAAATGAAGGTCAAATAAGCCATAATATAAACTCTGGAAATCCGGCAGTTTCTCTCTATACAACTAGTCCAGGACTTTTAGGGTTTGACCCGGACAAAATTGCAATATAAACGAAAATGGTACCAAAATGATCAGAAAAAAATTCTGTACAACATACTAAAAGTCCCCATAAATCCGAGTGGGGCGAGTACCCGAAAAACAGGGGAAAAGGGGGAAATGCGAGGGAAAATGGGAAAAATGCCGAACATGCCCAGAAAATAGTTTAAAGTGAGTTTTCTGGGGTTTTCACATACGCTGATTACGAAATTGACATCTAAAATTCAGTATAGAAAAAGAGTACTACGGAAAACGGGGGAACAGGGGAAAGAGGGGAGAAAAGAGAAGAATACAGGGTAGGGGTAGAAAGCGGTTTGAAAGATATTTTCTGGGGTATTCCTATCTGGTGATTACGAAATTGAGAAATAAAATGATATAAAAAAATCGATTAACATAAAACGGGGAAATGGGGGGGGGAGGGGAAAAGGGAAATATACAGGGTAGGGGTAGAAAGCATGTGGAAATGTGTTTTCTGGGGTTTTTCTATCTGCTGATCACGAAACTGACCCCTAAAATGAAGGAAAGAAAACGAGAACCATGAAAACCGAACAAAACCGGAGGAAGCAACGGAAAAGGGGAAGGGAGGCCTGACTCCTGAGCCAGCTGCTAATGGCTAATAAGTAGGCCTATGGACAAAACAACTCGCTTAAGTATCAAACTTGTACCTTCTTGAATCACAGACATTTCTTACAACCATTTGAATTACTAAACATAAAGAAAACAACCGCTTGGCAGTTATATATAAAATGGCTATTATATGTAAAATTTGCACTTTCGAAGGCAGTATAGTTGACTTGAAAAACACAGCATTGATATCACTAGTCGAGCTCCTCGTCTTCGACAATCTCGTTGTCCCAGTTCAAACAGTTGATACCCTGACATTCTCCGCACGCGAACGTACACGCTAATCCATTTTTCTTGCAGCTGCATCGCGAGTTCTCGCAGCCTGTCTTACGGTTGCATCTCACGACACTCAAAAGAGTCTGAGGTGCGGGCAACAAATGGGTCATCACAGGTGAGTATTTATGGTCTCTGAGGACCCAACCCCAGTCAGCCGGGTCGAGGTCAGCTGGTTCCCCTTTCCAACGGGATACCTGGAGGCGCACTCGCTGGGAGTGGAATGAAGCTGCAGCTTCGGTTGGCGGAAGCCTTTCAGGCTTAACAAACGCCGTAGTATTAGACGAAGAAACTTTTTCCAAGAAAATTCGATGTCGCAGCTTAGTGAGATCTTCGTTTGGTCGTGCTTTATACAAGCTGAGGAGAAGATATTCACCCGCTTTCACAATTTCATCTTTGGACGATGATTCATCCAGAAACACTTTGCATTTTTTTCTGAACACTTCGCTCTTCTTCAAAAGAGGTAGCACAGCTTGCTTTCCAAGTCCGAAAACTCGTGAGGTCGTGTCACATCCCAAGAGTGCGTGCCCTACCAGAAGCAGCCTGGATACTTCTCCCATTTTTTTTTGCACTTCGTTGAGGCACCAGAACCGTGTTATCGCTTCTTTTGCGTTCGTTGACGATTCGAAGTAAAGTGTTTTTGCATTAGGCGGGAGGTGATACAAGAGTAGAATCAGAAGGTCAGTGTCGTTGCCAAGAACTATGATAGACTACAAACCTACTGATCCGTCGTGTATTTACTCCACACTCATATTCATCAGTGACCAAGCGCGAAGACTCGGTGTAACTCCCGTTGTCACGTTTGACCAGCCCCTCTTCTGGAAAGCGACAAAGATTGTTCATGACGAGCCTCCAGCAAGTCCCCTGAAGAAAATTGTAACAATGCTTGGAGGGTTCCATACACGAATGAGCTTCTTAGGGGCCATAGGCTATATAATGGAAGGGTCGGGCCTGAATTGAAAAGTGGAAGGTCATGCCTGCGATGTCTTTTAGGGTTTCTGCATTAATTTCCATTCGAGGAATACTGGGCATTGTCGTTTTCGTTTTGGGACTCACTATTGCAATAATCCCCATTCCGTGAAATGTGCCTTTACCGTCAATCGTGCAGACATCATGGTCTACGTTATCTGCTGCAAACTGCAAGAAACTGCCAGCGCTAAGCGTGAAAAGACCAGTCCCGTGACTTGCAGCTGCGTTTCGTTCAAATCTGAGTACTTCTTTATAGGATGAACAGAAGCCCAGCTTATGGACGTTGTCTATTAGAAACCGTGATCCGAAGTGGTGGTGGAGCTGAACTGCTACAAACACCTGAAGAGGTGCGAGGACTGTTCGAGGTAAACAGGTTTGTACTATTGCTTGACCAAGAGCTGCCACTGCAATATTCTCGTTTTCCCCTGGTATTAATTCGCAAAGAAGAAGACGCAAGGACTTGGGAAGGTAGCTTAAGCACGTTTCGACATTGTCAAGAGACTTGAAACTTGGATACTCTTCTGATAAAGGAGGTAGGCTTTTAGCTTCATTTTTGATTATTCTAGCGACCGTTTTTATCATGTTCATGATCTCTACGTCCTCAGACACATGTGTAAGCATCCACGCAGACTGGGGACTATTGGATCCGCTAGATGTCATTCCGTCAGGATAGGTTTTGTCGTCGGCACTGGAACTCCGCGGTGACTAGTCTACCTTGCTTCTCTTACTGGATGTCGAATTAGAACAGGATTATGTTGACGAACCCACGCGCTTGTCGATAACGGCGAGGAATACGGAATAATGTAATTTCAGTATTTTTCCGTATTTCTTTCTCGAATTTTTTTTTTGCCTTTTCCGAACCTATGGGGTAGCCCAACCTCTATAGATCTCCTGTATTTGTTCTCGAACTTTGTTTTAGATGTCAATTTTATAATCAGCAGATAGAAAAACCCTAGAAAACACATTTCCACATGCTTTCTACCCCTACCCTGTATATTTTCCTTTTTCCCCTCCCTCCCCCCCATTTCCCCGTTTTATGTTAATCGATTTTTGTATATCATTTTATATCTCAATTTCATAATCACCAGATAGGAATACCCCAGAAAATATCTTCCAAACCGCTTTCTACCCCTACCCTGTATTCTTCTCTTTTCTCCCCTCTTTCCCCTGTTCCCCCGTTTTCCGTAGTACTCTTTTTCTATACTGAATTTTAGATGTCAATTTCGTAATCAGCGTATGTGAAAACCCCAGAAAACTCACTTTAAACTATTTTCTGGGCATGTTCGGCATTTTTCCCATTTTCCCCAGCATTTCCCCCTTTCCCCCTGTTTTTCGGGTACTCGCCCCACTCGGATTTATGGGGACTTTTAGTATGTTGTACAGAATTTTTTTCTGATCATTTTGGTACCATTTTCGTTTATATTGCAATTTTGTCCGGGTTCGACCCTTTTTTGAGCTAAAAGTCCTGGACTAAACAGATTATTTCAAGATATGATCAGGATTTTAAAGCTGGTCCGTAGTCCTAATACTATCAAGACGGTTTCACTCTGATCTTGTCTACAAACTAATCATGACAGGTCTTTCCAGAACCCAAACGAGAGCTATTCACTGGACTGAACCATTGTACAGATGTGTTACCAAATTAAACGAAAAGAAAAATTAAACAACAATCCTAAAATACTTTATTTTTATATTGTAAAAAGTGTCTTTAATCGGTTTGCTTTTACTGTACAAAAACTCCTATATTGTTTTGTGTTTTCAGTACAGCGCTAGTTTTCTATAACCCTATAAACATGGGGAAATATAATTAGTTGTTTTTTTGTACTAGTTTTATTGATATATGTTAGATAGACTGTGGCGTAATAATTTTTTGTTCGTTTTTAAGTTTCAACTTCGCTCGTTACTTCCCTTTAAAACTTTGCTTTTTAAAATTAATCTTTGCCTGTTTTTAATTTAAATTTAATGTATAAGCCACACTGCAATTATCTTTTTTATTCATTTTTTTGGCAGGGGGGGGGGGGGGGCAGCCCCCTCATATATGGAATAATTTCTGTTCGTTTTCATTTTTACTTTTGTTTGTTTAATTTCTGATCGTTTTCAAATAATGCCGAGCAATCCTTGCAACACAAAATGGTGTGAACGATTTTTGAAGGTGGACAACCTCGACAGTTCGGAAAGAGTGGCTCTTTTTCTAAAGAAGATTTTTAAGGTTTGCAAAACCGAAGCAAAATGTTGACACGTTTAACTTGTTTCACTAAACATCTCCCCCTCCCTCCCTGATAAACACCAAAAAACTTTAGACATAAAGGTGCGGAATAGCGATAAACAAGAACAAGTTGGAAAGTAGCCTGAGAATAGAAAAATATCACAGAAACAAAAATGCAAATAAGTTTTTTTAGTGATTTCCCTATATACATTACGACACATTTATTCTGTCTATTAAATAGTAAAAAAGTAAATAATATGAATGAATAGATATAACAATATGTAATTCTTCTTTGAAGATGATACTTTGAGTGGTTCCAGAACCAAATGCCTACACTTCTCCAACACCTAAGTGGCAAGGGGTTGGGGTCTGGGGTGTCATTTGTTCCAAAAATAGTGCATGGAACATTTCCCAATAAAAAACAACAAAAGTAGTAAATTAGCAGAAAAATAATCAAATATAAGGCACAAAACCATGATTGAAAAAAAAAAATCTTTGGCTAAGGAGTTGAACCCTTGCCATTCTGATTCAAAATCTAACGTGCTAGTAACTGAACTATGGCGGCTGATGATCAAATTCAATCTATTTGCTCTTGTAGGACCACAATTGTATAGCCTACAGCCCTTTTCCCAGGGACTAATGAAGGTTATGTCATCACCAAAAGCATAGTCATTGGATCTTGTTCAGCAAATACATTTGTAATTGGGTATTATAAAACAATGCATTAATTAAAGTTTCTATTATAAAGAGTGAGAGAATTAAACTATATAAGGCGAAGCTGAACTTTTGTGAAAAGGATGAGGGGAGGGGTATGTCAAGGAATAGTCATCTAGAATTTCAAGATTCAATTAATTGATATTCTATGAATTTCTTCCTCTTAAGAACATCCGATATCTTAAAAATCATTTTGCGGGCCCAGTGCCATTGTAGTGCCATGTGGCACTTGCAGATGGTGGAATTTACAAAAAGCATGTAGATATGAAAAATAGTTTTTTTAATGAGCCATTAAATATCTCTCTATGATGTTCTGGTAAACCGCTAGGTGTGGAAAAAAAAATTCGGGAGACAGATCAGTGCTACCCACGCAAAAAAGTGATTTTCCTGGTTGTTCAAGGTGGGAAACTCTAATTTCCCTATACAAAGTTTTCGACTATTCTGATGCCATTGGTACACATTTAATTTTGTTCTGACACCATTTTTGAGGGGTTTCAGGTTTTTTTTCGAAATCACCATAAATTTTTTTTCGCAATAAACTTTTTGGATAAACCGAAATAATAGTTACCATTCCTGATTCATTGTGAGATGGCAATTTTTTCACTGGGCAGTTTTTTTCTAAACGCATTTTTTTACTTTTGGTTACTATAGGCTGTTGTTCGCTCTTTACTAGATTGCAGCTACCACTGCCACCATTATACAGTCCCTGTTTGACGTCCCCTTTCTGGACCGAGAACATCAAACACACTTAACAGCAAGAGCCCCGTGAACTAAATAAAATCAAGTCCCCGAAAAAAATTATAGACTGCTCATTCATTGTCAAATATTATATAATAACAAAGATTAAATAAACATCAAAGAGAAAATTTTGTCTGCCCCAATTCAAAACTATTCTGTCTCAACTAGCGATGCCAGTTTTGATTTCTGATAGAAATCAGCACAACAATAGCTAGCCCGAGCTAAGAGGCAAATATATACAAATTGCAGGGTAGACGCCCACACTAATAAGGCAATAGTAACTAATTTTTGGATAAGTATGTAAGGAAAAAACGTTGAGTACCATGGGCATGTTTTTTTTATCATAAGCCTTACTTAAGGTGATGTGTTTTCGAAATATATTACGGTTGCAACAGTAGCAATAACCCAGTGAAGAGGGCACCAAGGCCTATAGTAGCCTGACTTTCAAAACCAGAAAAAGGAAACTGTCTGGACAAACATTTCCGAAGTGATACTATTATGGAAACATAAATTTTTCATTCAGATTCAATTGAAGAGTAATTGCTAGACGACATCTTTGATAATTTCTGAAGAGCCTAAAACCACTAAAAAATGCGTTCAAATCGAAATAAAAAGTGTACCATTGAAATTAACATCGCTGAAAATCTTTGGTTGAAGGGTTACAATGGGACCACTGGAGAACCAATAGTCATAAAACATCTAGAGAGCTAGGTTCTCAGAAAAGTGCTAGTTTCTTAAAATCTAAGGGTTCAAAATTTTCCCGAAATCAAAAGGGTCTAAGACATGTTGAATCTTTCATCAGGATCGCCCCTTTTCGGGCAATTTCCTTTCTTTTCTAAAATGCAGAAAAGTTGTTTTCCTTGTTGTTCAAGGTAGTGGCCTGCAAGTTTGTTGTACGGGGTTTTCGGTAATGGTGATCCTAGTGGTATACTTTTTGTTTCAATTATAAGTCATGGTTGAACAGATAACTCAAAGAACGACCAAGTCCTTTGATGTTGTGGAAGGAACACAGAACATGTCCCAAGGCATACTGCGTGGAATTGCAAAAAAGTTCTTGTGTATCCCCAATACGAGTTGTACTTCAATAGTCCTTTTTCAAAGGTAGGGCAGACTCTCACTGACAGGCGGAGTAGGCTGCCTAGTGAAAATAATGAAATACTGTCTTGTAATAGCAGAGACGAAATGAATTTTATTTTGATTAAATAATAAAAACATGTTTTTTTAACTGAAAGTAAGGAGCGACATTAAAACTTAAAACGAACAGAAATTACTTCGTATATGAAAGGGGCTGCTCCCTCCTCAACGCCCCACTCTTTACGCTAAAGTTTGACTCTTTCTCTCAACTCTACTTGTAAAAAACTTTAGCGTAAAGAGCGGGGTGTTGATGAGGGAGCAGCCCCTTTCATATACAAAGTAATTTCTGTTCGTTTTAAGTTTTAATGTCGCTCCTTACTTTCAGTTAAAAAAAACTTTTTTTTTATTTAATTTCTGAATGTTTTTGAATCAATGCATGTTTTGATTTTGGCTCTCTGACGATGAATAATTAAAACGAAATTTGCATATTTTTTTTTTTTGCTAAATGACTTTATCATAGTTTTGATCGAATGATTTTGAGAAAAAAAGGAGCGGTGGAGGAGGCCTAGCTGCCATCCAATTTTTTGGTTACTTAAAAAGGCAACTAGAACTTTGAATCTTTTACGAACGATTTTATTAGTAAAAAAATATACGTAACTTACAAATTAGCTCACGTAACGAACTTATGTATTCGCATGTTTTTAATAAGTATATGGGGGGGGGACTATTGGGTTCACCCCTCGTCAGTACCTCGCCCTTTACAATAAAGTTTAAATTTTGTCCCAATTCCCTAAGAATGACCCCTGAATCACAAAGGCCGTAAATCAAATAGTTGAAATTACTAAAAATACTTTAGTGTAAAGAGCGAGGTATTAGGAGGAGGTGAGCCCCTCATATGCGTACAAATTTCTGCTAGTTTTAAGTTTTAATACTGCTCCTTACTTTTAGTTGAAAATTTTCTTCATATTCATTTTTTCATAGTTTAAAAAAAAAAAAAATGCTAGAAAATCATGCGCTCCCTTCATGGAAATTTTCTTCCCCCATGAAAAGTTCCCGATCATATCCCCCTCTTCTCAACCCCTCCCCCAGCCGAAAAATTCTCCTGAAAACTTCTGTACACTTCCCAATAACCATTACTATATGTAAGCACTGGTCAAAGTTTGTCACTTGTAGCCTCTTCCACGGGGACTGTGGGGGAGTAAGTCGTCCCCAAAGATATATTTATAAGGTTTTTTGACTATGCCAAATAAAAGGGCTATCTCAGAATTTTGATCCGGTGACTTTGGGATAATAATTAGCATGGGAGGGGGCAGAGCTGTCCTCCAATTTTTTCGGTCACTTAAAAAGGGCACTAGAACTTTTCATTTCCGTTAGAATGAGCCCTCTCGCAAAATTCTAGGACCACTGGGTCGATACGATCACCCCTGGTGGGAAAAAAATTAAAAAAAACAAACAAACAAATAAACACGCATCGGTTATCTGCCTTCTGGCAAAAAAAAACAAAATTCCACATTTTTGTAGATAGGAGCTTCTATGACTTTTAGAGGGTGTTTCTCCCTATTTTCTAAAATAAGGCGAATTTTCTCAGGCTCTTAACTTTTAATGGGTAAGACTAAACTTGATGAAACTTATATATTTAAAAACAGCTTTAAAATGGGATTCGTTTGATGTAGCTATTGGTATCAAAATTCCGTTTTTTAGAGTTTTGGTTACTATTGAGCCGGGGTGCTCCTTACTACAGTTCGTTACCACGAACTGTTTGAAACGCTCGCAATACAAGATTTCTCGTGAAAAAGAAGGCAAGACTCATTCTTTTTAATTATTTTATTCTACTTTTTTTTCAAACGCGTCTCTTTATACATTGATTTTACGGCGTTCCAGATACTGCTTATTTAGGAGAATAAAAAATCTAGGTTTACTTTGGGAAAATCGTATATTCTATCTTCTGCTTTTTCATGAATTCATCCAGCACTAGTTATTTATAATAAAGAAACTGTAATGAAAGACACGGAAATTAAAGGACATGAAAGTAAATTCAAGGTGCTAAAGGTATTGGTAGAACAGTAGCAGCTCTGATCTCTCTTGCGCCCAGGCCAAAATACTGATCGACGCCCCCCCTGTCTTCCACAAAACTTTTAGGCCAAACTATTACGAAATCTTTATTATTGACAAAATTATTTTGAATTTATAAATCAATTCATGATTTATTTGTTTTATTATTTCTTAATTTATCATTTAAATTATTTAATTCGTATTTAGTTTTATTAGTTAGTATTTTATTTAATTTTTAATTATTATCAATTAATGTTCATTATTCGACTATTTTCAATTTATATTTACTTTATTCATTAATTAATAATTAATTGACTATTTTCATTTATTAACTGCGCCCTCTACTTTATTTTGATAAAAATTGAATTTAAAAAATTAAAAATAATTATAAACGTTAAAGAAGTCCTAGATGGTCAATCATTTTGATCAAGTCTCCGCCAGTCGATTGACGTGTACTTCAATCAACCTTCAATCGACTCCTCTATCTCGGCTAAAGCTAATGTAACACACTGCTTCTGATCAAAATGATTGAGTCATTCAAACTTTCTATCAATCCCCATCAACACTTGACTCAAGCGTCAAACAGGTTCCTAGACGGTCAATCATCCTTGAGTCAATCGATTGACTGAAGCTTTTGATCAAAATAATTGACCATCTAGGGCCTCCTTTAGATAATTTAACTGAAATTTTGAACCCCTAAATTTCTGCACCCGGGGCAAGTGCCCCCTCTGTCCCCCTAAAACAACCTCCATGTCAGGACAATTGTTGCACAAAGGATTATTAGCCTTCTTTTTATTCAGGCTTTACCTGTCGAAATATTGATATGGAAATGTAGAGATAATCGACAACTCACGTAATATTAACACAATACACTGTACCGAATACATTACTTCGTTAGGTACCATTCAAACATAAAAGAAGATAAAAGGAAGAATTCTCAGAAGTAAGTAGACTAAGGCCATTTCACCACAATTTTAAATCAACGAGACTTGGTTATCTTTTTTTCTACCTCAGGAAGAATCCAAAAATCAAAAACAGTCATTTCAAATAAGATTGCTAGTATGTACTGTTTCGTGATATTGGTGGTAAATTCTATTTAAAAACAATAAATATCCATAAATGCGATCTTTGTATGGGAAACCCAAGTACAACTTAATCGGAAGAGAAAAAAAAAACGGATTGATAGGCCATGGGAATACCAGTTTTAAAATTAAGCAAACGAAAAGGAAAACTCAATAATATGTGACATTTGAATGTGTTTCTACCCAAAACCGCGATGGAAACACCGCTGCCGGCATGCGTCACGGTACACATGGTCGCTGGGTCTCTGTATCACGCCAATAGGCAGTGAGGAAGAGCCCTGACCCCGACCCCCCTCCCTCCAGAACAAATACCAAATTCATTGGCTATTCCAATTCAGATTATCGAATTAGGATTATTTTTTCTTTTTTTTTAGCATTATGCCGCATTCTAAAAGGGAATCTACAACAAATTTCGTCATTACAGTAATAAAAAGGAAGGGTTATCTAAGACTGATGCAATTCCGCTTCGTTCTAGTGCCAAGAAAAGGATTCTTGTATAACCGGAAACCTGTGCAATTTGGCAAATTGAAGTTAATGCGTCATCTTAACACCCAGCCATGAAAAAATAAAAATAAAAAGAGAACAGACAGCGTCATATATACAAATTTGTATCAAAGCTTGTGAGTGATGAGTCATTGTCTCTTTGTTTAAAATTCTGGAGTCAATCATTGATAAAAAACTTTGGAAATGAGTACAATTCTTACAACTATACTACAGACCACTAATAAATACATGCAAAATAATTGAGGGTTCAATCAAGGGAAAGGAGTTAGGAGCTATATCCCCCACATTAAAGAACGCTTTCATTTTATTTTTATATATCAAAATTACTAGAAACTTCTGGCGTTTTTAGACAGTTGACATTAAATGCTGAAAGATATTCCTCCTCCGCCTCAAATACTGAAGAGTACTGACAGGTAGCAGCACTGTATATGCATTCATATATACACTTGGAAAATTATAGACATTTAGATGTATATAATTTATATAAAGTGGGTAGCAGTTTTAGTCGCTGCACAAAGTGTAAGCTTTGTTTTATTTGTAGTAAAAATTCTGCGATAACCCAGCTTTTGCTGCTCCTTGAAACAGCTTAATAGTAAATCCAAGTGCCCCCATGCTACATGAGTAGTTAAATAGAAAAAATTCTACCCGTATAATCCAATTATTATTTACGTACGGCTAAAGCATATGTGGACACGATATTGCCCAGGAATCACAAGTGGCTCCCTCAGGCGCAGAGGGGGGGGGGGGGGTTAACTAAATTAATATTTGTAGTAATTTTTGCTCGTTTTGAGCTTTACATGAGCATTTATTAATGTTTATTCTATTTAGGGTTTAATTATTCATCTATTTTAGAGCATGTTACCTTTATATTTGATGTGATTTTTTTTTATTTCAGGTAGTTTTGGGTTAAACATTATTCTTTGTCAGCATTTTCTGGCCATTTTAAGTTTGAATTATTATAAGACTTAAGTTCTATTAGCCTTCAGCTTTAAGATGACACTTGACTTTTCTTTTAAAAGCTTCTTTTTCGGTAAATTTTTACAAACTATTTTCTGTTCGTTTTTTACTGCAACAGTTAAATTTAGGGTTAATATGCTGATAATTGGCCCAGTTTTTCAGGTTTTTGGCATAAAAATTAAAATATTGGATTTTTATTTAAATTCCTAAGTTGCACTAGGTAATCTTAGCGTTATCTCTGATTGCATTCAATATGGTTATTATATAAATTTCCTTCAATTTCAAATCAAGGTTTGGAATGGTTTTTGAACTAAGATGTTACTAGAAGCAGTACTATATACTATCAAACAGTTCGTGGTAACGAACTGTAGTAAGGAGCGACCCGGCTCAATAGTAACCAAAAGTCTAAAAAATGGAATTTTGTTACCAATAGCTACATCAAAAGAATCGCATTTTAATGCTGATTTTAAATATATAAGTTTCATCAAGTTTAGTCGTACCCATCAAAAGTTACGAGCCTGAGAAAATTTGTGTTATTTTAGAAAATAAGGGGAAACACCCCCTAAAAGTCACAGAATCTTAACGAAAATCACACCATCAGATTCAGCGTATCAGAGAACCCTACTGTAGAAGTTTCAAGCTCCTATGTACAAAAATGTGGAATTTTATATTTTTTGCCAGAAGGCAGATCACGGATGCGTGTTTTTTTTTTTTTTTTTTTTTTTTTTTCAGGGGTCATCGTATCTGTTTTAAAATGTATTTCTTTTTTTTTACTGTTTTAAAATGTAGAGTTAAGAGAAAGAGTCAAACTTTAGCGTAAAGAGCGGGGCGTTGAGAAGGAAAAGCCCCTTTCATATACGGAGTAATTTCTGTTCGTTTTAAGTTTTAATATCGCTCCTTACTTTCATTTAAAAAACTTGCTTTTTTTTATTTAATCTTTTTAAGTGTCCAATAATTGTGTATGTATTCATGTATTTTTTTTTTCTCGAAAAAAAGCTCCATATTTTTTTTTGGGAAAATTGGCACTCTGAGATGTTCTGGCCTAAAAAAACGATCTAGATAGGTCAGAAGTTTGAGAAAATTCGTTTAGAACCTTAATTTTAAGAAAAAAAAATTAAGTGAGTGACGTCATTTTAAAATACATCAGTAGCCTATTGCAATTTTCACACTTGTCACACTTTAGTGAAAAAATTGAAGGTTTTCACGCGTGGTAAGGTTTATATTAAATTGCTTAAAGAGCAGAAATACTGGTAATTACAAAAATATTTGCATATACTTTGACAAGGGATAACAACAATTCATAAACTTAAAAAAATAAAACAATAAGTTTGAAGCTTAGTAGAATTTGTTCTTAAAAATCGGACTTGATTCAATAATCAAATATCTTTGAAAACCCCTTAGTATGAAAAGACACTAAATTGCGTAAAGAGCGAAAACCTGGTAATTACAAAAATATTTGTATATATTTTAACAAGGGATTAAAACAATTTAAAAACCTTAGAAAAAAAGTTTTTGTCCCACGACCTGAACAATTAACAAGTCTACAACCTGGACCATCAAGTAATATTAGACCAATAAGGACAGCTAAAGCAAAGGGCAGTGGAATTAAATTCACAACAGGTGAAAATCAACAACTTGGAGCATCCAATGAGACACCCCCCCCCAAAAAAAAATTACAAGTGTTATAAATCATAATTCGTTGGAAGAAAAGGAAGTTTTTGTCCCACCACCTGAACAATTAACAAATCTACATCCTGGACCATCATGTAAGACTAGACCAATAAGGGCAGCCAAAGCAAAGGGCATTTACAAATTGCCTGACGTAATGAAAATCCAAAATGAAAAAGAAAGAAAAATGTGGCTAGAAGATAAGCGATAGCGCGAGTCAAAGCGTGTCAAAATTGAAAATGATAGCGATAAGAATTAAAACAACGATTCTTAGGAACCACCTGAACTATCAAACGTGATAAGACCAAGAGAAGAGCCCGAAAGAATTAAATTCACGACGGGTGAAAATCAACAGCCTTGACTATCAAATGAGACAAAACCTAAATTTTGAAGTATTATAAATAATAATTCATTGGAAGAAAAAGAAGTTTTTGTCCCACCACCTGAACAATTAACAAATCTAAAGTCTGGATCGTCATGTAAAACAAGACCAATAAGGGTAGCTAAAGCAAAGGACATTGGCAAACTGTCTGAAGTAATGAAAATCCAAAATGAAGAAGAAAGAAAAAGGGTTTGAAGATAAGTGACAGCGGAGTCAAAACAAGCCAAAATTTAAAATGATAGTTATGGTAATTGGGTTTGGGATTTTGACATGGATAAGTTCATAAATATTTATCATGCCTTGGTTAAAAAAAAAGTTTCGGCGATATGTATTTCACAATGACAAAAGACAAGCCGAGGCAAAAGTCAACGTTCAACATTTTATAAAAGCTCCAAGCAATGAAATAGCTATAAATAATACAATTACAGTTTATAAGGATGATAACCAAGAATCTGATACTGCATTACGTATCACCGTTTTTCATAAGACAAAAAACAATCCAAGTCAAAGGTAATAACAAAAAAAAACGCAGTTTTACAAAGGCGCTAATTCTAATTTAAGGTCATTCAAAATGCTTAAGGGGTTGGTTGATGAAAATGAAGCACTTGGTAAGCGTGATAAGAAAACTAGTGAAAGTGAGAATTGCAACAGCTAAATAAAAAGGCATGGAACAAACGACAGCGAGAATCACATTGAATTGTAAATGAAATTTTGAACCGTGATTTGTGGTTAGAAACTGGAAAAGACATATTTGTTATCTATAACGACTTAAGAAACTGAATGACATGCTGTATGAATCTATACTGCTAAAGCAAAAGGCGTGGAAAGAACTTTCAAAGGTAAAGATGAACGAAAATGGACATTGAAATCTACGGATGAAAAACAAGGAACAACGATGACTGGCCGCATAAATGATCTAAATCGATCAGGACTTTAAAAAGAATTCGTATTTTTCACAGGGTGGCTGCATCGAACCTGTGGTGACGTCATGACATCAAGAAAAGGCTCAAATTGACTGCGGTTAGAAGACAATGAGATAGAGGGACAATGAGAATCAATATATTGAAACCTGCCGCATGCCGAGTGTCGATACTATATATATATATATATATATATATATATATATATATATATATATATATATATATATATATATATATATATATATATATATATATATATATATATATATATATATATATATATATATATAATAAAGATATTTTTATACAAGAACTTCCAAAGTTTCTACGATAACTCCTCCTATAAAAAGTACCTTGGTAAGAAAAAATTAAATAAACAAACAAATAATGTATAGAGCCCACTTAGATCTTCAAATTTAACGGCCCATGTGTTTGAGCAGTCTTTCTAAAAGAATATATATATCAGACCCACAGAAAAAAGCCTTTGGCTTTTTCTTAGCTGGACTTGGCTGGAGAATAAACCCCAGTTGTAACTGATTAGTAATTAATTTTATATTATATTACTCAGGATGAAAGAGAGTAACAACTTGTTTTATGCCTAATTGTCTTCGGCATATGCTTAACATTTAATACATAAAGCCCCTTCAAAACCACCAAACATTATAAAAATTCAGGAATTAAAAAAGAGAATGGCTTAAAATGCCATTTAATTGACCAAAGAAGAAATGCTGTAGTAAAAGAAACTAGGTTATCTTAACACTTTTTTCTATTTCCTAAAAAAAAAACTTTTTCCTAGTAATTCTGGAATCTTTCCCAATGTGAGAGAAAATGTCAAACCACTCTCAGCCCTTAACTGAAAACTGAAACTGATTGCTTACATATTATAGTTTTAGTCGGCTCAGGTGGAAATTTCGGTTCATCTCGGGACGGTGCAGGAATAGTAATTTGAACGATTCCTTCATCATAAGCCACACCGGAATCCACAGAAATGTTTGATGTCGTACTAAGTTTTTTCGAGTGCCCTCTGCCACCTGCAAACAAAAATAATAATAATATTTATTTAAAAAAATATCCTCCACCACCCACCACCCCAATTCTGCATCATCAGCTAAATAAACTACGGATTGGTGAATAGTATGAACCCCATTGCATTTGTTAAAAATCATGGTTGGTTGGTACATAAGAATCCAGTTTAAACAACTTTTTGATTTTTAAACAAGAAAGAGCAGCTCGGAAGCTCAAAGAATCAATGGACATGAAGATTTTAGCGACTCTAGAGTCAAAGTGTTCTTTTCTGTGTATGTTCATTCCCAAGGTCCATAAAGATGAGAACCAATACCAAAACTAAAAAAACCCATTTTGGTTATGGAATCTTAAACACTTTATTTTATTAGTTAATGCGACAAAATTCATACTGGAACATACTTCAGACACGTTCTCTATACTCAAAACACAGTTTTGTACAAATGTCAAACATTTCCAACCATTTTTCAACCACATGGCTAGTGCACTAAAACCAACATTTGCTTTCTGGAGGATTCAAATGCTGCATTTAAGGACACGTGAAGGAATGGGACAATTTTTGTGGGGACGTAGATGAATTTCCCATTTGTGCTTGGGTTCTTTCAGAAGCCTCATTTTCTTTCAAGATATCTCAATATCACCTTAATAGCACAAACATAGAAAATATATCGGAGACTACTTACTAAATAGGGATTTCAGAAACACAAGACACTATTAAAATAGACATTAACTTCAAAGGGCTAGTGGGTTAAACCATCCCAAAGTACTACTTGGGAGATGGAATTTCTGCAAAACAAACTGAAGAGTTCTATTGAAGGAGTTATGAAAAAGAACTTGAAATATCTTTAGCATGTTTGGATGTAATTTCAATCACGAAATGCCCCAGTCAACGTTAAACAATGGAAAAGTTAGCATCCATTGTCATCACGAGCAACGGCAATGAATAACAATGCGCATAATCGATAATTTCACAAGAAGTTTATATCATAATTTGATGTTGCAAAGAAACAATGGGATTCTTTTTCAATCTACAAGCTGACGAACATTCTCTTGTACCAACCTTACCTTAGACCTTGGTTCCTCCATAGTCATCGGTGGCGCATGGGGCGTCGACAAAGCCTCTCCATTCGTCTCGCATTGGGGCTGCAGCGATGACGTCTTCCCATTCAGGTATTAGTGAGGTGCGGGCCGTCAAATTGTATTCAACATTCTTCTGAGGCTCATATTTTCAAATGCAAGGATCCTTTTTTCAAGCTGGGTGTTTATTTTCCAACATTCACTTGCGTAAAGGAGAATTGAGAGTACATTGCTGTTGAAGAGTCGAAGCTTCAGTCCCATTGAATATTTATTACTTCTCCAAATAGGCTTCAATCTATTGAAGGCACCTGTAGCTTGTCCAATTCTACGTTTAATCTCGGTCGAGATCTCTCCATCACAATCAATCCAGCTACCCAGGTACTTGAACTCCTGCACTTGTTCTAGATCCTTGTTTTTGCAATGGAGAACAAGTGGCGAGGTTGTGATGGCCATGCTCTTCGATTTGTCAATGTTTATCTTTAGCCCGACATTCTCTGCATTCTCGGTAAAAGTGTCAAGTAGCTGCTGCAACCGTTCTTTAGACTCTTCGAGAAGGACAACGTCGTCCGCGAAGTCCAGATCGAACAGTTGCTTGTTGCTTACTTTTACCCCGTAGCCCGATGTACCAAACGGATTACCAATTCAAAAGAAAAAAAAAAAACATATTTGGACGTCAAAGACTTAGGATCATTCCTGGACTGAAATATGTTAAGGTTACAGCTCAGTAAGAAATGAAAGAACTTCCAAAGAAGATGCTTAAGCGAATAATTCACACAAAAGAGCATATGCACGAGGACAAAGTAATGAGGAAGGTTGCAGACATCCCTGGAGAAGCAATGAAATTTTCCGAGATGATTTTTAGACAGTAATTTACAAACAATTATCTAGTATGGTACACATTCACATTATTTAGATAATTATCCTACGAGCAAAAATCACGTTATCAAACAGTTCGTGGTAACGAACTGTAGTAAGGAGCGACCCGGCTCAATAGTAAACGAAACTAAAAAAAAATCGAATTTTGATACCAATAGTTACATCAAAAGAATCGCATATTAATGCTGATTTTAAATATATAAGTTTCGTCAAGATTAGTCTTACCCATCAAAAGTTACGAGCCTGAGAAAATTTGCCTCATTCTAGAATTTTTTATTTTTTATTTATTTTTTTTTTGGTCCTGTGGTGGCGCAGTGGATATGACCTTAGCTTGGTAATACGGGACCCAGAGATCGAATCACGCTGCAGGAATGCACTGCAGGGCCGACGCAGGGACCTTAGTAGCCAAGAAGCGTCCTTAACTCTTAAATAAAAAAAATGTTTTTTTGTTGTTTCTTTTCAGGGGTGATCGTATCGACTCGGTGGCCCTAGAATGTCGTAAGAAGACTCATTATAACGGAAATTAAAAGTTCTAGTGCCCTTTTTAAGTGACCAAAAAAATTGGAGGACACCTAGGCCCCCTCCCACGCTCATCTTTTCCCCAAAGTCACCAGATCAAAATTCTGAGATAGCCATTTTATTCACCATAGTCGAAAAACCTTGTAACTATGTCTTTGGGGACAATTTACTCCCCCACAGTCCCCGTGGGAGGGGCTGCAAGTTACAAACTGACCTGTGTTTACATATACCGTAGTAATGGCTATTGGGAAGTGCACAGACGTTTTCAGGGGCATTTTTTGGTTCGGAGGCGGGGGGGGGGAAGTTGATTGGGTGGGGGGTTACGTGGGAGGATCTTTCCATGGAAGAATTTGTCATGGGGGAAGAGAATTTCAATGGAGGGGCGCAGGATTTTCTAGCATTATTTAGAAAAAACAATGAAAAAATATATATGAAAAGTTTTTTCAACTGAAAGTAAGGAGCATCATTAAAACTTAAAACGAACAGAAATTATTACGCATATGAGGGGTTTACCTCCTCTATGCGCTAAAGTATTTTTAGTAATTTCAACTATTTATTCTACGGCCTTTGTGATTCAGAGGTCATTCTTAAGGAATTGGGACAAAATTTAGGCTTTAGTGTGAAGAGCGAGGTATTGACGAGGGGGTGAACCCCCTGATATACGCAATAAAAAATACGAATATGGAAGTTCGTTACGTAAGTTAATTCGTAAGTTACGTATATTTTTTACTAATGAAAGCATTCGTAAGAAATTAAAAGTTTTAGTTGCCTTTTTAAGCAGTCAAAAAATTAGAGGGTAACTAGGCCTACTCCGTCGTTCCTTTTTTCTCAAAATCTTCCGATTAAAACTATGAGAAAGCCATTTAGCCAAAAAAAGAAATTAAATGCAAATTTCGTTTTAATTTTTTATGTGCGGAGAGCCAAGATCAAAACATGCATTAATTCAAAAACGTCCAGAAATTAAATAAAAAAAAACAAGTTTTTTTTAGCTAAAAGTAAGGAGCGACACTAAAAGTTAAAACGAACAGAAATTACTCCGTATATGAAAAGTGCTTTTCCTCCTCAACGACCCGCTCTTTACACTAAAGTTTTTTACTATTTTAAAAAGTAGAGTTAAGAGAAAGAGCAAACTTTAGCGTAAAGGGCGGGGCGTAGAGGAGGAAAAGCCTTTTTCATATATGGAGTAATTTTTGTTCGTTTTAAGTTGTAATGTTGCTCCTTACTTTTAGTTAAAAAAAACTAGTTTATTTTATTTTATCTATTCTAAAGGGAGTGCAACTTCATATAGCGTGACCCAAATCGTCGATTGAAAGCGGTTTCACCGAATATAACAATTTTTGTCGAAACCGACTTACAAACGCTATCTTATGTAAAAAAAAAAAAAAAATCTCTTTCGAATGGTCTAATTGACATTGCTGTAAGATGTCTCTAACTGCATGGATTTTGCAGTTCTTTCTTGCCAATCACAAACTCTTTAAAGTGGTTTTGCCGGATCACATACAGCATGGTCTGTTTCGCCGAAAGTTACTGATTTGCTGAACAAAAGTTGGTTACATGGTCAGATTCATGTGTGCCTGAAAATCGTAATCAAATAATGAGCTACATGTTGCAACACATCCTGAAGAAGCATTCACATGCCCAGACCATAACAATGAAATATTCAGAGCCTGGCTACTCCACGATTCAGAGGATTGATTTTTGCTTATGACTATTTTAAAAGGTAAAGTTACTACAGTTTAAGCAAGGACTATGAAAATCCAAAATGAAGAACAAAATGGGGCGAAGATAAGCGATAGCGAGAGTCAAAGCGTGTCAAAATTGAAAATGATAGAGATAACAATTAAAACAGTGATTATAAAATTTCGCCTACGGACCCAGTAGTGGAGTTGCCAAAAGGAAAAATAAAAGACGTAGACTCGCTTTACTGTTTCATGCCAGCAGTAGATGTGGCATATCTGAAAAGTATTATTAGAAGCTTAACAGAGTTGAGGTACCTAGTAATTCAGCTGAAATCACAGCTTATCCTGAAGCAGCCTCTTCCTTCGAAGGTTAAAACCTGAAATTCCAAGGAGCTTATTGCTAAGTGAGACCTCCCACTGGTCTTTTGTTATATTTTAAAGTAAAACTCCCAGATAATTGCCGAAATTAAAATTTGTCTATCAGATAAAATACATTTTCTCGAAAGTTGCATTTCTAATTCATGCTGAGTCAATTCCGCATTGCCATATCTTACCTATCTTCCAGATATTTCAGGCAAATTTGCCGACACTGATATTCATTCCGTTTTATCTCAGGAACGACTGACATTAGGCTAACAGAAATAAGCACAAAGATATAAGCGATTTTTCTTCTTAATTTTAAAATACAAATCAACGTTCTAGCTATAAACGATTCTGATATACAAATGTCAAAATTTAAAACCCATTTTTCTCAGGTTTTTGGAAAAACTGATTCAGCAAAACCGCTTTCAGGCGACGAAATGGATGCCATCCAAGAAAAAGTCATGGACTTCGGATTTAGACTAAGGAAACAACAACTACAAGATTTTGCCTACTTTTTTGCATATTTACTTTACAAATTTCAAATAAATTGCAGTTTGGTCATTCTTCACCATAACACACATGCAAACAAATGCTGACAATTCTTTACGAGGAAAATAGGATAAGTCAGCTAAATACAGCTACATTTATTATTTTGGCATCCAGAGGGAAATGATCCCAGGGCCGAAGTGCTTGTATTTCACTATGAATTTTTTTATCTTAATGCATTAGCTTAAAAAAACATTTCGAAAAAAGAAACTTTTCAAAGAAAAGTAAAGAGTAACAGAAAATTGAATCCTAAGACGACAAGAAATAAAGTTTTACAATAACTGAAAATTGGAACGAACAGAACTTACTATCAATGGAAAATTAAACCAAAAATGATCAAAACAAAGTAAATAACGAAATCAGTTATAGAGATAACAGACGTTGCATAGATGAATAAATAAATCCTATAACAAACATAAATTAAATTGAATAAGCGAATCCAACTTAGAGCGAACAGAAATTACCACAAACGGATGTAGGGCTACGGCCCTATATCCCACAGTTCAAAAGCGTTTAGGTTGACCAAAGAAAAAAAAACCTGTTTTAGTCCCTCCCCAACAAAAAAAATGTGAAGTGTTCAGACCTTTCATATTCATTTAAAGTTTCATTTCATTCTCCAAGATGTTCCTGAGATGTTGCAGATACGTTGTTTTGACAGTCTAGATGCACGTAGTGTCTTTTGATTTAGCCCTTCCCTTTCCTCTAAGTCATAGTTCAACTTCTACTGCCCCCCACCATCAACATTCTCTGAAGGTTTCAGCTTGATAAACCAAGCCGTTCTCAAGATATTTGAGATACGCTTTTTTGATAAACTGACTAAACGCGAAAAAAATACGAAAAAGGCACATGGCTCTTTACTGGGACAGCCTTCGCTGCTTCTCATCCCCCCTTTTCTCTTTTTTTTCTATTTCTGTCCTTTGTGAATAATTTGAAATACTTTATACGGAACTTAAAGAAAATATTGAGCTTGTTTTGTGCCTTTTTGTTCAACCAGACTTTCAGCTTGTCAAAGGGTGCCTCATTTTTCAAACATCGATTTATATTTGCATACTGTAAAACGCGTACTTTATGCTTTACAAAAGCAAAACTATATAATACATAGGCTACTCCATAAATGTAAAAATGCTTGTTTCTTTTTTTGTGATTAAATAAAAAGGTTTTTTTTCACATGAAAGTAAAAAACGATACTAAAACTTAAAATGAAAAGAATTACTCAGTGCGTTCAGGAATCTGCGCTCTTTTCTATCTTCAACTGTTTACGCTAAAATATTACAATGCGTGCTAAAGTTTTACAGCGCTTTGAAAAATACTCCTTATTCCAGTTCAAATGCCCTTGCGTTTGAGCAGTCGTTCATACAAACTTTGGATAAAAAGTCGAACTTTAACGTAAAAAAGGAGGATGAGCTGGTGCACTTCCCATCTACGGAATAATATCAGTTCATTTTAGGTGTTAACGCAGCTCTTTACTTTCATTCGAAAAATATTTGATTTTAATTATTGTTTAATTTTTGTTCACCTTTAATAGCTTACCCAGGGTTACCCTAAATGGGAGGAGGGCTACCACCTCCTCAAAACCGACTCTTTAATTCAGAATTCAATTTTAAAGGCTTCAAGCTTCCCCACATTCACAAAGATTAACCAGGCCTTCTCCCTGATGACTGATGCGCAATTATAAAGCGGTGTAAAGTTTTATTCATTAAAACAAAAGCAACAGCATAGTTTATACCATTTTCTAAAGTAAATGCTACAATAATTAAGTTTGGAAAATTGTATTCATTATATTTTCTATTGTGCTTCACATTAGCTGTATAGCCTCAAATAATCAAATTAGCCAAACGAAGCCTTAAAAAAAATGTAAACAACTGTTATACGTAACACGTATAATAGACCCAATACGTCTTGTGGAACGAACTAAATAAAAAAAAACAAGTTTTTTTTTACTGAAAGTAAGGAGCAACATAAAACCTTAAAACGAACAGAAATTATTACGTATATGAGGGGGTTCATCCCCTCGTCAATGCCTTGCTCTTTACGCAAAAGTTCGGAATTTTGTTCCAATTTTTTAAGAATGACCCCTGAATGAAAAAGAGTTTAATTAGAATAAATAGCTCTTTTGAAAGTATTAAAAAAAAACTTTAGCGTAAAGAGCGAGGCACTGACGAGGGGGAGACCCTCATGCACGTAATAATTTCTGTTCGTTTTAACTTTTAATGTTGCTCCTTGCTTCCAGTTGAAAAAACTTGTTTTTTTATTGAATTTCTGATCGTTTTTAAATAATACTGGAAAATCTGGCACCCCCTTCATGGAAAATTCCCTTCCCCATGAAAAATTCCTCTATGAAAAGATCCTCCTGCGTCACCTTCTCCTCTTGACCCCCCTCCCCCCGGAAAAAATGCCCCTGAAAACGTCTGTATACTTCCCAATAACCAATATATATGCAAACAATGGGCAAAGTTCACAACTTCCAGCCCTTCCCCTGGGGACTGTCGGAAATTAAGTCATCTTCAAAGACATATTTATTAGATTTTTCGACCATGCTGAAAAAACAAGAGCTAGGAGCTCATATGGCACTTCATATGGCACTGGAATCAATAGATTGATTTAAAAAGGAAAATAAGAGGCTTAATGCCGGTCAGGATTTAAAATAAGAGCTCTGAGTCACGATGTCCTTCTAAATATCAAAATTCATTAAGATCCGATCACCCACTCGTAAGTTATAAATATCTAATTTTTTCTAATTTTTCCTCTCCCTTTAGCTCCCCAGCTGGTCGAATCTGGGAAAGCGACTTTATCAAGTCGAATTGAGCAGCTCCCTATCAATTTTCATCGTCCTAGCACGTCCAGAAGCACCAAACTCGCCAAATCACTGAACCCCTCCCCCCAACTCCCCAAAGAGAGCGAATCCAGTACGATTCTGTCAATCACGTATCAAGGACATTTGTTTATTCTATCCACCAAGCTTCATCCCGATTCCTACACTCCAAGTGTTTTTCCAAGATTTCCCCCTCCAACTCCCCCCAATGTCAAACGATCTGGTCGGGATTTAAAATAAGAGCTCTTAGACATGAATTCTTTCTAAAAATCAAATTTCATATGCAAACAATGATCCGATCATCTATTCGTAAGATAAAAATACCCCAATTTTCACGTTTTCCAAGAATTCCAGTTTCCCCCTCCAACTCCCCCCAACGTCAAAGGATCTGGTCGGAATTTAAAATTAGAACTTTAAAGCACAAGCTCCTTCTAAATATAAAATTTCATTAAGATCTGGTCACCCTTTCGTAAGTTACAAATACCTCAATTTTCAAAATTACCCCCCCCTCCAATTCCACCAAAGAGAGCAGATCCGGTCCGGTTATGTCAGTCACGTATCTTAGACAGGTTTTTATTCTTCCCATCCATTTTCATCCTCATCTCACCGCTTTAAGTATTTTCTAAGATTTCCGCCCCCCCCCCAATTACACTTGATCCGGTTGAGATTTAAAATAAGAGATCTGAGTTACGAGGTCCTTCTAAATATGAAGTTTCATGAAGATCCGATCACTCCTTCGTAAGTTAAAAATACGTCATTTTTTCTTATTTTTCAGAATTAACCCCCCCCCCCCCCAATAGATCGAGTCTGTTCCAATTATGTTAATCACATATGTAAGACTTCTGCTTATTTTTCCCATCAAGTTTCATCCCGATCCCTCCAATCTAAGCGTTTTCCATGATTTTAGGTTCCCCACCCCAAACTTCCCCCAACGTCACCAGATCCAGTCACGATTTAAAATAAGAGCTTTGAGAAACGATATCCTTCTAAATATCAAATTTCATTGAGATCCGATAACCCGTTCGTAAGTTAAAAATACCTCATTTTTTCTAATTTTTCAGAATTAACCCCTCCCCCAACTAGCCCAAAGAGAGCGGATCCGTTCTGGTTATGTCAATCATGTATCTAGGACTCGTGATTATTTTTTCCACCAAATTTCATCCCGATCCCTCCACTCTAAGTGTTTTCCAAGATTTAGGTTTCCCCCTCCCAACTCCCCCCCCCCCCAATGTCATCAGATCTGGTCGGGTTTAAAATAAGAGCTCTGAGCCACGATATCCTTCTAAATATCAAATTTTATTGAGATGAGATAACCTGTTCGTAAGTTAAAAATACCTCATTTTTTCTAATTTTTCAGGAACCCCCCCCCAACTATCCCAAAGAGAGCGGATCCATTCCGTTTATGTCAATCATGTATCTACCACTCGTGTTTATTTTTCCCACCAAGTTTCATCTCGATCCCTCCACTCTAAGTGCTTCCAAGTTTTAGGTTTTCCCCTCCCAACTCCCCCCCCCCCTCAATGTCACCAGATCCGGTCGGGATTTAAAATAAGAGCTCTAAGACACGATATCCTTCTAAACATCAAATTTCATTGAGATCCGATCACCCGTTCGTAAGTTAAACATACCTCATTTTTTCTAATTTTTCAGAATTACCCCCCCCCCCCAGCTACCCCAAAGAGAGCGGATCCGTTCCGATTATGTGAATCATGTATCTGGCACTTGTGCTTATTTTTCCCATCAAGTTTCATCCCGATCCCTCCACTCTAAGTGTTTTCCAAGATTTTAGGTTTCCCCCCTCCAACTCCCCCCAATGTCCTCAGATCCGGTCGGGATTTAAAATAAGAGCTCTGAGACACAATATCATTCCAAAAATCAAATTTCATTAAGATCCCATCACCCATTCATAAGTTAAAAATACTTCATTTTTTCTATTTTTTTCCGAATTAACCGGCTCCCACTCCCCCCCCCAGATGGTCAAATTGGGAAAACAACTATTTCTAATTTAAGCTGGTCCCGTCCCTGATACGCCTGCCAAATTTCTTCGTCCTAGCTTACCTGGAAGTGCCTAAAGTAGCAAAACCGGGACCGACAGACAGACAGACAGACCGACAGAATTGGCGATTGCTATATGTCACTTGGTTAATACCAAGTGCCATAAAAATACCTGTCTCAAAATTTTGATCGAGTGACTTTGGGGAAGAATGAGTATGGGAGGGGGCCTAGTTGCCCTCAAATTTTTTGGTCACTTAAAAAGGGCACTAGAACTTTTAATTTCCGTTCGAGTGAGTGGCTCTTGCAATATTCAAGGACCAGTGGGTCGAAACGATCACCCCTGAAAAAAAACACGCATCCATGCATTTTTTCCGTGTCAGGGGGAGGGAGCACACCCCCTGAAAAAGTGGTGGATTTGTGATTGGACCGCTTGCTCTGGTTGGGGTTGGGATGAGAGTTATTTTTTTTTGTAATTGGTTGATAGTTGTTTTTAATAAGTTTTTAATTATTAAAACTGTTTCTTTTTGCAAACAAGTTTGAAACAAGGTTTCAGTTATTTTGTGCGGTCTCTGTCAGATTTTACTAATGAAGCATACCGCCAAAACGTATTTCATTGAATTTAGGTTTATCAAGGGAATCTGTCCGTATTACCACAAAAGCCAACTGGGAGGCGAATATCTTCACTTCGTAATAACAAGGAGGGGAAATTTAGAATCTTAACTTCTTTAGGCTGTCGAAATGATATTTCAGGATTGTGCTGTCACAACGGGACGGAAAAGCAAAATATTTACTTCTTTCTGCTGTCAAAAATTTGTTTTCGAGTCTTGCTATGGCATTGAGAAGAAGACATTGATATCATTACTTTTTTTGACTGTCCGTTTCGGTTTTTTGGGTTTGCTTTTTTTGGGAAGCGGGGTGGTTTTTACAACATTGTTTTTTTTTTTAGGGAATTTGTATAATAGAAAGTAAATGTATGAGAGGTGCAAAAATTATTAATTTAAATTTTAGATTCTGATGAGCAAATGGTGGTCACTTTACTGCCTATGTTCATCTAATGAAAGCTCTGCATTATATGACATAACACCTCCTAAGTTCATCCTAAAACATTAGAATAAAGGCGAAACTCTTTAGAACTTTCGTATAAGTATATACTTAAAACTAAGCATACGAATCGAAATACTCCTTCAAAGGGCAGAGTAATCATATCAGAAGAATAGATTTTCTAAAAATTGTTTATAAAATAAGGCAAATAATTATTTGAATCAGTGGAGTGGCATCGATTTTTACACTTATTTTGATACATGCTATACAACCATATTTCCACGATTAGTTGTTTATAAATCAAAATTTTTACAGGACAATTCTCTTACTTAATGCCAAATCTGAGTGAAATTTCAATTTTTTTTTATTGTACTCAAGAGACATATCGAGATTTAAACGTTTGAATTGAATGTCTGAAGATCTCAAGAATAAAAAAAAAAATAATTAGAAATCTACCACAGCTTGAAACCCTGAGAATTCAAATCACCAATCTATACCTATCAAATACAAAAATAACAAACACATAATTATTTGTTTTTTAAGGAGTATTTCGACTCATATATTTAGTTTGAAGCACATACCTACATGCATCTTCATTAGAGTTCATATTTTTATGACGATTTTGGTCTTTATTCGAATATTTTTGGATGAATAGAAGAGGAAATACTAACAAACATCTCTAAACTGACAGGAGCCTAGACTGACAGGACTGACCATGTAATGAATAGATATGGCGGGATTGGAAAGACTTTTTCTTATAAAATCGTGAATTTTGTAATTTAACCGAAATATATGGAACTTTAAAAAGTGGAAAGATATGTTACGTTGTTATGAAAAGTAAAATTTTGATTATTTAATTTCTAATATTTCGTCAAAGTTGACACTGTTTATTTACCATGTGTGCATAATTTAATTTTATAAGTGTTTTTAAATTGCTTTTGACCTCCGCTGTTATTTTTGTAATTGACAAGAATATTAAGGCAAAATAAAGTCAATTTAAATTAAAACACTATTTTTAAAAAGAAACAGTGATTAGTTAATGCTTTATTGCCTATACTTAAAACCCTTTTTTTTAAAATGTCTTCTATGCATTTCTATCTCTTCGTTCTGTTCTTCTTGCTACACCACTAAAAGAACTAGTTTTTAATGTTTATCCTCATTTCCTACTCTTCATTACAATCATAGTTACTAAGCGATGCCACAAAGTTAGGCGACATGCTATATGGTTTGACCTATACATATTGTCACAAAGAAAATTCTGGATCAGCTCATGCACCTGGTCGATCTTTTCGTCACCTTTTCATCTTCATTTCTTTTCACTGATTTTCATCTTTTCACTTAAAAAGTATCATATTACTAAGCAATTTGCTGTCTACAGAGACCAGGCTCATGCCTCCATAATTACCACACTCACTTTTATCCCCTTTCTTATATAGTGGTTTAACTGGGATTTCCTAAAATCGCTAGATACTTTCCCTTTTCAAAAATCATATTCATAGTCTTCAGTAACTTATTTCTAACCTTAGAGCCACAATATTTAAGAAACTCACTTACCATACTATCAGCAGCTGGTCCTTATTATTTTTTAATTATTTTTATGCCGTTACTAATTCTTCCTCAGAAAACAAATCTCCCTTTACATCCAAGGTATTACAAACTTGCGGTCTAATTGCGGTCTGGTTCTTATTTTTAACTGCGACAAGTCCGGGTTGACTATTCCCTCTCAATTTTTTAACATGAGAGCACAATATTTTACCATCATCTCGTCTAGCTGCACCTTCCAGATCCTCGGTAATTTTATCCATGGCCTCCATTTCGAACCTCCTTTGTTCAAATTTTAACGCTTCTTCCAATTTTTTACATTACCTTCGTTTTAACGTGATCTACCGCTCAGATAGTTTTTATACAAGCCCCTTCTCCTCTCTACTAAACATAAAGCATTATCACTAACCACAAAGATCGCGTTCCTAGTGCTAAAATGGCATGGTAAAAAATCTCAGGTCTCTGAAAATATTTTTTAACTTTAAGCTTACAGCTAAAAACACTGACTTAATTTATTAATAATTTTAGTATAAAAACATTAATAATGCAAAAGATTTTAGCATTTTAAAGATCCATGTACAAATCTGGCAGTCCTTGTAAAAGAATTAGTTTGGAAAAAGGTTACTTTGCAAACAGCAGACGCTGGGTATCTCAACAATAAAGGTTTGCAGTAATAAAAGAAACATGCAAGACAAGAAAATGAAAACACTCAGTCAAAAATAAATGCTTAGCATTTCGCCTTTATATCGTAGCTCCAAAATAACGTCGTATAACTGAATAAAAAAATAGAAGTTATAAAGTCTTAAATAATGGGACTAGAAAATTTGCTTTTTGTTAACTCAACCTTGGCTCTTTTAGGCACATAACATCAGTCTAAACAGGAGGACTCGCAGTTACAAAAATTACGAAGCCAAGGAGCTGAGATTAAGTAAATAAATTCATTCAGATATGACAAGTCTAAACCAAACCGTTATAATTTCTAGCTCTTGCTCTATAATTTCTAGCTCGTATTAAGTTGGTTAATGATAATGAAAAATGTACAAGCATAGACAAAGAATCGAGACACAAGAGACTATCTCCCTAATCCAAGGGGCTAATGAGCTGGAATCCATAAACATGCATCTTTAAATATACAAAATGTTTAAACATGCAACATCTAACATTAATTCTCAAACTCTAGCATTTGTGAAGAGCTTCGAAAACTAAAAATTTGATTTCAAATGACCTCTTCTAAAATTTCTAAAACCAATTCAAGATGATATCCCACAACAAGAAAAAACAGAGATGTTTATTTGGTATTACTAGTAAAATAATATTTTCAACAGTTTTTACTTTTGGTTCCAGGTAACCCGTACATGTTAGTTTTTGAATACAATGAATTCAGAGGTAAAATTTGTAATTCTAAATTTTAAATATAAAATTTCGAGTTTAAGTTCAAAATAAGTAAACCTAAAATCTTTAATTTCATTTTCTTAATCAAGCTTTTCCGACGCTGTAAATACAAAGAAACAAAACTCACTTCTAATACTACGAGTATCCTCTCTGTCGGAACTCCAGGCTTCATCTAATCGTGGACTGCACATTCCGGATCTCTGATAGAGGTCTGAGACAGTAGGTGAGTTTGTGTCCTCCATATACTCAACGACCTCTCCTTCCAGTGGTATTCGCGCTTCGAAACTTCCATAAATAGCAGATAATAATCGCTCCCGTCCCTCATTTACCATCCTGAAAGACGAAGATATGATTTCTCTAGTTATGGTTTCAAATGTGAATTAAGGGTTTGTTTTTGGCCCTATATTATTGCTTGTCTACATTGCTCTCTCTTTAAATAAGCTTTTAAGAGGGTAAGCAAATCATTCGTTTGAATTACATAGAAATTGAGGATTAATATCAGTATTAAACTGGATGAGGTCAATATTTTCCAAGGAAGTCTAACGGCAGCTAGGACGCCCACTGGGAGATTTCTGCTACCCTCAGTCGTCGGAAGACCAGCATTATGCAAGAAATTCTAGTTTGTGTAACAATCTAAAAAAAAAAATACAACATAATTTTGGCAAAAACGTACCTTCAGAGCCCCCCTCCGCGGTACCGGCTTAAGGCCACATAATCTGGGGTGGATGGACGGTGAGGTATACCTCTATAAGATAAAAGGAATTTAATGTCGGATGTAAGAAAAACTAGGAGAGGACAGCTACCCCAGTCCAGGCCTAGAACCATCGGTGCCTCTCCGTCCTACAAAAATTGCTCAGTTCAAAATCCCCCAAATTTTGAGAAATTATAAGGGCACACTTGCCATGTAGCGTAGAAAGCAAGCAAAAGGATATCGCACATACACTTAAGCAGTGCAAGCAGGGGGCACCTCCCCCCAAAAAACCCTGAATTTTCCGGAAAACATCTTTTACATAATTGCATATGGCTCCAGTGTTGTTTTTTATATGGTGGCTTTTCTGGTCAAGTTTTGAGCATCCCCAGAGTGTTTTGTATTTTCTCCGCTGTCTAGACTATAGATCATGCCTGACATTTATAAAACTTTCAAAATAATTGTCAAAAAGCATTTGCAAGACTGTCCTCAAAAGGAAAATCAACAGGGCGATGAATTTCAGATCACGCTTTGATCCTCCTGATTTACTCTGCCTTGCTGATTCTCCTTTTGAAAACAGCTTAGCAAACAGTTTTGACATTTATCCCAAAGTGTAAAATGTTAGATATGACCCTAAGCGAAACATTTATTGCCTTCTCTTATACATGTTATTTTAGTAGGTTATTTTTTCCCCCTTTACTCGCAGTAGTAAGCAGGCTGGAGCTGGAAACGCGAGGGGAGTGTAAAAAGTTTTGGATTTTTCCATTTTTATTCAAAATCAATTCTGAACATTGAACCCAAATAACTATATCAACGCAAATATAGCATGGAGATACGTCAAAAGCGGACGAGGGGTGTTAAGTTTGTAACGTCGGAGTGCTTAAAAAAAACAACTTTCATGATATAAGTAAGTGAGAGAAAGAGAGAAATTGAAACATAAAGCGAACAAAAATAATCGGTTCTAAATATATTGAGCATACACTCACACTTATCAACCTACTGATTGTGTTATCCAATATTTATATGTTTGTGTCAGTTTCTTCGATCGTTAATCTCACAACGACTTAAAATCTATGTGATTTCAGGCACTAATCGAGTCCACTACACCCCCAATACAACTCCCAACCTTTCAACAGGAAGGTAGGCTCTTTTTTATGACTCTCAAGGGGTTGGGTTAGTAGACTTTAAAGTTTCAGGAGTAAAGTTCTTTTAGAACTTTTAGTTCTTTAAGATTTAAAGTTACTTTAGTGGAAATAGCCACTAAAAGTAAAAGTGTTGAATTTTGTATTATTTGCCAGAGGAAAAATCATAGATGCGTGCTAAATTGTTTTTTTTTTCCAGGAGAGATCGTATCGATTTAACGGTCTTAGAATATCGGGACAGGACTCATTTGAACGCAAATTAAAATTTATGGCGTCTCTTTTATTTGAATAAAAAGATTGGATGGCTACTAGCCCCCCGTCCACCTCCCTTTTTTCCCCAGTTCACTCGAAAGTTTGAGATAGCTATTTTGTTTAGCATAGCTGAAAGGTTCCAAAACTATACCTTTAGATTTAACATGACCCACACAGGCCCTGAGGATAGGTCTGGGTATGAAAATATGCTAAAGATAAAAAGGATAATGTACGATCTATGAAAACCAGTTTCATAGCCACAAACGGAAATAGCGGGTGACAGAATGCATTGGATTTGTATAACTTGGGCTATATATTAGCAAATTAGGGGAGTGGGGGCAAGGTAAGGTTAAGTTAGGCTAGGTTACTTTGCCCCCCCCCCAAATGTGCAAATATATAACCCAAATTATAGTACTCTATAGCCTAAAGCATTATATTTTCATCATAATTTGGCATATTTCATTAGGATTAACATTACTTTACTTCTTGGGTGTGTTCCGTATAATTAACAAGTACCGCGTTTTTCAAACAGTTCGTGGTAACGAACTGTAGTAAGGAGCGACCCGGCTCAATAGTAAACGGAACTCTAAAAAACGGAATTTTGATGCTAAAATATACATCAAAAGAATCAGATTTTCATGCTGATTTTAAATATATAAGTTTCATCAAATTTAGTCTTTGTCATCAAAAGTTACGAGCCTGAAAAAATTTGCCTTATTTTAGAAAATAGGGGAAAGCACCTCCTAAAAGTCACAGAATCTTAACGAAAATCATACCATCGCATTCGGCGTATCAGAGAACCCTAATGCAAAATTTTCAAGCTCCTATCTACAAAAATGTGGAATTTTGTATTTTTTGCCAGAAGACGAATCACGGGTGCGTGTTTATTTGTTTGTTTATTTTTTTTCCCCAGGGGTCATCGTATCGACCAAGTGGTCCTAGAATGTCGCAAGAGGGCTCATTCTAACGGAAATGAAAAGTTCTACTGGCCTTTTTAAGAGACCAAAAAAATTGGAGGGCACCTAGGCCCCCTCCCACGCTCATTTTTTCTCCAAAGTCAACAGATCATAATTTTGAGATAGCCATTTTGTCCTGCATAGTCAAAAACCATAATAACAATGTCTTTGGAAATGACTTACTCCCCCACAGTCCCTGGGGGAGGGGCTGCAAGTTACAAACTTGGACCAGTGTTTACATATAATAATGGTTATTGGGAAGTGTACAGTCGTTTTCAGGGGACTTTTTTTTGGTTTTGGGGGTAGGGTTGAGGGGAGGGGGCTATGTGGGAGGATCTTTCTTTAGAGAAATATGTCATAGGGGAACAGAAATTCAATGAAAAGGGGGCAGGATTTTCGAAAATTACTATAAAAAAACAATAAAAAAATAAACATGGAAAAGTTTTTTTCAATTGAAAGTAAAGAGTAGCATTGAAACTTAAAACGAACAGAGATTATTATGCATATGAGGGGTTCTAAAAATACTTTAGCATAAAGAGCGAGGTATTTAGGAGAAGATAAATACCTCGCTCTTTATGCTATAGTATTTTTAGTAATTTCAACTATTTATTCTACGGCCTTTCTGATTCAGGGGTCATTCTTAAAGAATTGGGAGAAAACTTACGATTTAGTGTAAAGAACGAGGGTACAAACCCCCTCATATACATAATAAAAATTAAAGAATATAAAAGTTTGTTACGTAAGTTACTTCTTAAGTTACGTATATTTTTTACTAATAAAAAAATTCATTAAAAATTAAAATTTATGGTTGCCTTTTTATGTAACCGAAAAATTGCATGGCAACTAGGCCTCCTTCCCCATCCCTTATTTCTCAAAATCGTGATCAAAACTAAGAGAAAACCATTTAGCCAAAAAAGGAATTAATATGCAAATTTCATTTTAATAATTTATGTGTGGAGAGCCAAAATCAAACATGCATTAATTCAAAAACGTTCAGAAATTACATAAAAAAACTAGTTTTTTTAACTGAAAGTAAGGAGCGACATTAAAACTTAAAACGAACAGAAATTACTCCGTATATGAAATGGGCTGTCCCCTCCGCAATTCCTCACTCTTTACGCTAAGGTTTGACTCTTTGCCACAATTCTGCTTTTTAAAACAATTAAAAGCTTTAGCGTAAAGAGCGAGGAATTGCGGAGGGGACAACCCATTTCATATACGGAGTAATTTCTGTTCGTTTTAAGTTTTAATGTCGCTCCTTACTTTCAGTTAAAAAAAACTAGTTTTTTTTTATGTAATTATATTAAAGAAGCAATAAGACCAATGCTTATCAAAATTTGTGAAGGGTGGGATAAATCTTTTCCATGAAAATATGAAAAGGCCATTTTCAAAATTGTCGCTGGTGTCCCAGTAATTATACCAGCTCAAATAGAGTAAAAGAAAATTAGTGTCTATACTTTTTTGGGAAAAATAACTGAAGTTTTGAATCAACAAGGAACACAATTAAAAAGAAAAAGCAAATATTTCCATTAGATCACAGGCAATTTTCAGTGACCGGGGTATAAGCCATTGGTATTAATTCCAGAAAATACAGGAAGGAAGCAAGGATTTTGTTGTATTCTCTGCATAAAGATGCAAAAAAAAAACGTTTTTTTTTAAATTTCTAGGGTAGTTTTCGCTTGAGAAAAAAAAAGAAATGTTAATTTAAAGGCATTTTTGCACATCTTCTTGTAGGTGCACCTGCATAAAACATGGTAAAGAAACAAAACAATTGTTAATTACAATGGTAAAAAGGATTATAATTCTAGTGATTTCTGTTCAATGATCTAGTGATTTTTTTCACCGATTCGCAACCCTGTCATACAGTAGGCCCGTGGACCGTAAGATTGCCATCATTTACCTTTTTGAGCAAAATGTAAGATTTATCGCATGTTTTTTAAATCAGTACCATACAAGGATCTTTGATCCACCTTTGGACGCACTAAATGGGCCTTGAGCTCCTCCAAGGACAGACCCGACCACCAAATTTTTAGCACAAAGGTGGGCATGTTGAATCTTGTTTAAGTCAGATATTTTCCAACGATTATGATGGAAAATCCCATTTCCCTCATTCTGATCCCGATCTTTTGGGTAAAAGCATTATTAAAAAATAATTGCGCAAAACAACAGCTGATTGAGAATTTTGAATGATCCAATTTTCAAAAGAAAAGAAGAAAAAGGGCAATACTAAAAACTAAAACGAGCAGAAATGAAGTGGCGGAGTAGAATCCAAACTTAGGATGAATAACTTCCATACCTGATTAAGTGAAATCTAAAATACACGAAAATTGAAATGGGTTATCAAGTACAACTTAAAGCGCACAGAATTTAGCATAAGGGAAAGTGAGCTGCTATCCCTTAACACCCCCCCCCCAAAAAAAAGCTATGGTGCCATTTGTACTTTACTAAGAATGATACATAGCGTGAACACTTGTACCATAAAAAATAATGATATCAAGTTTATAAAACAATTTCTTGGAATTAAAAGACCTATGACTTCAGTTTAGTTTTTAACTTCATTTGATTCACAATTACAGACAATTTGCTTCTTAAACGGAGCTTTAAAAGTTGGGCAGCAGCCCCACTCTTATTTGTGGTCATTTCTGTTCGTTTTAAATTTAGTTTCATTGTTCATTTTAAATTCTGTTGGTTTTACGTTCCCTCTGATCATTCAAATTAAACAATCTTTTTGCTTCGAAGCACGTTTAATATAACAATTTATTTATCCTCGAAAGTAAAAATAAACGATATAAACATTAATTTCGAATGCAAATGACTAAATATAATAAATTACGGATGATGAAAACCAAGAAGGGCAAGACTCCGAATCACAATTCGACAGGAAAAAGAACCTAATAGCTACTACAGGATTCCGTGGCAATGTCTACAAAATCCGTTACAGCCTGAGAAGGAATTCACCCTTTCCGAGTAATCGGAGCATTTAATTGCCTTTTACCAATAACAGGATGATATTAGAATTAAATCAAAATTCTATTTAGAATTGATATTAGAATTTCTAAATCTAAGAAAATAAATATACTTACTGTATTAGATCGAAGGCTGTCGCAGTATCTATATGAATATTTATATATGTATATGTACTGTATTGAGTAATGACGATGAGTCACAAAGGTACTTAATCAAACTGCCAAGAGAATCCTTGTAAGCCAATCTCGGACATGGGAAGGATTACTAACACGCCCCATCAAAACTGTCTCCAAAAGTATAAAGGTGCATTTTTAAAGAAGAACACAGAAAAGGGATAGATTAATTAACTTTTCAGATTAGCATGATAGCAAATAAAAAGTTTTTGCCAGTGACAATAAAGAGCACGATGGAAACTTTTAGAGAACTGAAGCACATTTAACTTAACTTCCTCCTGTAAATACAACATCGTAATTTGGAATGTAGAGGTGCACAGCGCAAGTCGAGACATCCGTCTCCAATTAAGGATTCGAACGCAACGTTTTTGTATAGAGATTTCAGTATTCTAATCAAAAGGTAAACATACAGTTACATTTACAGGAGAGAGGGGGATTTAAAAGAAGAGATTTCTGCTAAACGTCAAACCTAAAACAACACTCTTTATCATTTGACTTTTGCTAGTTTTTCATGATACTTATTGATGACATCTTTGAGCCAAAACGTTCAGCATGACCAGTTTCTAACAATGAGCATCTGCAACTGTCGAAATCTAATCCCATCTTTTGCGAATATCCTCCTTTATTGTCGGATGGGCAAGGTGTCTTATTTGAGCCAGTTTTCAGGGATGACTTCAACGAAAGGCCCGACCTGTGTGTTCATATCAAGCGTCCCTATTCCCCAGATAAATATAATCTAAACGCATTATCCATGGATCAATACAACGCAAAACTTAAGCTTCTTACCCAATTTATTCAACCAGGAAACACCTTAGTTCCCAAAATCATTTTGCTCAAGGTTACGCCCTTAGAATGAACGAAGTAAACAAGTGAAATTACAATTTGCCATATTATACGGGAGGCTAGAATTAATAAGGAAATGATAATGCTGAGTTTGTCGAACAAGGATTTGGGTGCAAGTGAAAACATTCCAAATTAATGAGGACTGAATCATTAGAAGCCTACTTGTTAAAGAAGTAAAGAAAACGGTATATATATACATATATATATATATATATATATATATATATATATATATATATATATATATATATATATATATATATATATATATATATATATATATATATATATATATATATATATATATATATATATACATATATATATATACAGTACCGGGCCCCGGCATTCGGCACGCTTTACTTGTCTTCTAAACGCAGATAATTTGAACCTTTTCTTGATGTCATGACGTCCAGATGAACCTTAAATGAGAAGTAGTGAAATTGTAAAATTATGTGTTTTTTTTTATTGGACCTTTAACTTATGCCTCAGCTTGTCTTTTGGAGACATATCACCGAACTTTTGTTTCTTTTACTTGTTTAGGTAGTGGGACAAAAACTTCTTTTTCTTCCAACGATTTATCTAGTCCAGGTTTTTGATTTTCAAAGGTATGGCAGACATTGATGACCACCTTTGTTTCTTTTAATTGTTCAAGTGATGGGACAAAAACTTCTTCTTTTGCTTAGGCTTTTCTTTTGTCATTATGAAAGGCATATCGCCGAACCTTTAATAATAATAATAATTTATTACAAACCCGCTTATAAAAAAGAAGCATGAAAAAGCGGAGCAAAACAAAAGAAAAGAGAAAATAAAGACGAAAACAAATCAACCGAACATAATAATCTACTAAATACAAACAAATCACACTTCAACTATCAAGCAAGAAAGTCGCTGGGAAATCAAATAATAGTGCCCTGTGTTTCACGAGAGCTTGTTTTTCAAAATTCGGCATGAACTCAACAGGATCAGGTATATGATACTTTTCTAGCAGACCAGTGTTACGGAGGTAAAGTGGCAGACCAAGCAGAAACTTTAAATATTTGCAAAAGCCTGAACGGATTCGCAACATATCCGAATTCGATAGCCAATGCCAAACGGGTGAGATGTAGTGAGCAAAGGGAAGAGCGACGGCACGATACAACCTAGCAAGGATATGCTTATTAAATTTAAACTTCAGAGCTGCAAGTTTAGCATACCCAGACCGAAAACCCGACAGAACCTGGTCAACAAAAAGAGCACGCGAGCTTCTGAGGTCGCTTCCATATGTGATACCTAGGTACTTCAACTTGCGGCTTGGAAGTACTACTTGCCCTGCAACGGTAACACAGGTAGCCTCGCGACGGGCAACTTCAGACGGCGCACGCGGGGGTTCAAATACAAGAAATTCTGTTTTAGCAGGGTTAATAACCAGACCAATATTAGTATAACCTCGACTTAGGAGATCGATATTAGCTTGAAGGTTACAAAGCGATGTGCTCACCAGTAGTATGTCGTCGGCGTAGCACAGTAGGCTCACATCCATACATTCAGTGTTAAAACCACCGTTAATCTTTTTTGTTACCGACGAGGTTAGTGAATTGAAGAGTACAGGGCTTAAAACCGACCCTTGACGCAGTCCCCGGTGAAGCTTAATCGGTTTCGACAGGAGTTCACTACTCAACTTAACACGGATAAGGCTACTCGAATACCAGTGCCATAGGACGGCCGCTACATGTGGGTTCACACCTTGGTGCAGCAGGTTCAAAATTAACTTTGAATGAATTACCGAATCGAACGCCGCGGACACATCTACTGCACAAATTAAAAGAGTCCGTGATTGATTCTGAGCTTTCGATACTATACGCGTAAGAAGGCGATGTGCAAATGCACAACCGAGGTGGCGACGGAACCCGAATTGTCGATTGTCAATTTTACACTTTCGTAACAGCTCAGGTAACAGAAGTCTCTCTAACACTTTGCTTAATGTACTAGAAACTGTTATAGGCCTATAGCTAGAGCAGAGGTTACGATTTTTTCCCTTCTTCAAGACGTTAGACACAATACCTAGGGCAAACGACTTAGGGACTGCACCAGAATCAAGGCACATTTGATATAGCAGCGTCAAGTGCTCAATGAGCAGAGGTGAGCCACAGCGGAGGTGTTCAGTCACAATTCCGTCGTGCCCGGGAGCCTTGCCCTTTCTCAGCTGCTTAATAACCTGGAGCACTTCGCCTATTGAGACGGTAAAATAGTTCCGTTGGCTCAAGAGGGACGCAAAAGCTCGTGAGAGCTCACTATCACTTTCGGTTGTTAGTTGGGCATGTTTGATCCCAAAAACTTCACTATAGTGTTTTACCCACTGCTCCTCAGGTATGTTACTAGCAGGGTTTGTCACTGGTTTAGACTGTCTAAAAGACTTCCACATAGATACAGGATTATTTGCTGCTTCTTGGGAAGCAAGTTCGGCTTCGGCAGCTTTAAGATCACTTACAGACTTATTATAAGTTTTTTTCGTGTTGCGGAACTGCTCAAACACTACACCTGACCTAGGCCTCTCGCAATCGCGCCATAATCTCAGCCAAAACTTAGCACGAGCTTTGGCTTGCCTTACTTTAGGAGAGCGACTCCAGCCAGGCTTGCTGATTCCAGGTTTAAAACGGCGAGTGGGTACAGAAGCCTGCTCAGCCGTTTTCATTGCATGTATAATCTCAGTACAATAAATGTCTAGTGCTACCAAATCACTCGAGCCATGCATCAAGAGCTGAAAGGGAACTTTTATCTTTCCGAGAATCTCATCACATGTCTGTTTATACTGGTCGGCGTTTATTTTATTCCACTCAGTCTTGGTAGCATAAATTTGGGGCTTATTCGGCCTACACGGGAAGAAGTTAGCCTTAAAGCACAAGCCAAGGTGATCACTTACTGTGTGCTCAGAGTCCACGGTGACTGGAGCACCTAGAGAGAAGTTACATAGCACATGGTCAATGTTTGTCGTTGAACCGGAATTATGGATGTACGTATATGCGTCAGTCTTTTCACAGAGATCATACCCAGCTGGGATTACTGAGAAGAAGATTTCGGAGAGCTTATTTGATGGGTTCGTTAAGTCGCACTGAAAGTCACCGCAGACTAGCACTCTTCGATTGCCCAGCCTAATAAGTAAGCGCGAGAGGCGGCCACAAGCTTCCGAGAACCGTTTTTCGGAAGAGAGGGTGTTTAGGTTTGTTGGTAGATAAACCGTGATCAGAACAAAACCCCCGGGGCCAGGAAAATCTACAGCGAGGAAGAACTCACACGATTCCAGCTTTTGACATTCAAGCGAACTGTCCGTTATGATAGCAGTGCCCCCACTAGGTCGACCGCGGACTGAGGACCTTTTTGCTTCATGCATGAACACAGTTTTTTGATTCAACTGTTCGAAAAGACCAAAATTTTCGGAGGTGAGTAAATGTTCTTGTAAGCACACAACATTAAATTGACGGCATAGTTCTTTAACGTAGTCTAGTTTGACTGAATTGTGCCCATAGATATTTCGGCAAATGATGGAGAGAGAAGTCATTTCGTTGTAGTAGGCTTTTTCATAGCATTTCTAACTAGTGGGCATCTCATGCTGTATGAGGGGTGGGTGTTGTGGCCTTCTGGGCATAGAGCACATTTAACTGTGGTGGACGTGCATGGGGACGTCCGTGATGCGACGTGGGCACCGGCGCACTTAGAGCACTTCGGAGCGTTGCTGCAGGCACTAGAGAGGTGCTCGAAAGATTGACAGTTAAAACATCTCTTGGGGAGCTCTTTATAGGCCTCAACCCGGAAGTGGGTGTAGTCTACAAATATTCCGCGTTTAATAGTCTGATCTCGCGCGAACGAGTCTTTAAATACAAGTTTCACTGTGCCAGAGGTGCCGAACCGGTGGACTTCCGTAACTTCGGAGTTCGCAGCAATAATTTCTTCCTCTGTGGTTGCCGGAGGAACGAATCTTGCCACCGCTAAAAACTTTGGTTTCCGGTAAGAAACCTTGACATCACGGACATTTTCTTTCAACATGTCTGCGAGGATTTGAGCTGAATCCGCCGTATCGAGAAAGGCAACTAACCCACCTTTTCGTTGAGTGATCTGGCGAATATGTCCTTTTCCACCGTTCTTTTCGATAAATTCCTTCTGTTTGGCACATGATTCAAGGCTTTCCGCCGGCACATTCGCTATCACTACAGGATTCTCAAGTCTTTCTGGTTTCGGTAGCGGGGGCCAGACAGTAGGGCCTGACGGAAGGTAGATCTTACACTGATCGATTAGTCCCTCTATTTTCTCTGTGCACTCGTTAACTCTAATTGAAAGAGAAGTCAGCACATCTTGCGGTATTCTAGGCACTTCGCCAATTTTCCAGATAGTAAATCTATAGGTGAAATTGGCTGAGTTTTCTGCATTCTTGATAGCATCGTATAAATCACCCATGAAAACATCACTCTGCAAACCAGCTCGGCGGTCCTTCATTACATATTCATCTCCAAGTTGCCGCAAAATATCGTTCAGTTTGCAATGCGCAGCGTACAGAATGTCTTTTCCGTAAAATTTACTTCCCGTAGCAACCACCGCGTCACGGGAAATATCGGCATATCGCAAACTTGTCTGAGCGAAATTCAGGACAGGCGCGTATATATATTCGTAAATAGTCTCTTGTGTCATACCAACGAACTTCACTGCTCGAGAGCTGAAAGTAGTCCAGAATCTTGAACGTTTTATTTTCTTTCGCACACAATACACCTTCACGCGTCGAGCGCTGAATGAACGCCTACTGAAATCACCCAGGAACAAGGGAAGCGTAAGTACCCCCTCACCTTTTCCCCGCAATTTTCGGGTAACTGAATACCAGCGATCTTCCAACGATTTATCTAGTAGAGGTTTTTGATTTTCAAAGGTATAGTAGTCATTGATGACATTATCAATGTCAAAATCCAAAACCCGACCATCACCGCTATCATTTTCAATTTGTTTGGTCCGTTTTACCTCGGATTGTCTCTAGTCATTATGAAATGCATATAGCCGAACCTTTTTTTAAAAAAAATTAAGATATGGTAGGCACTGGCGACATTATCCATGCCAAAATCCCAATCATCATCGCAATCATTTTTAATTCTGACACGTTTTGATTCTTGCTGTCCAGGTTGATTTTCATTGACTCGCTCACATGCTAGATGTCGCATGTCTTCTAACAGCTTGTGTCTTTACTCTTCATTTTTATTTTTGACTTGCTCACATGCTCGGTGTCGCATGTCTTCTAGCCGCGTATGTATTTGCTCTTCACTTTCATGTTTGACACGCCGCCACTATTCTTCTAACCACGTGTGGATTTACTCTTCATTTTTATTTTTGATTCACTTTCATGCTCGATGTCGCATGTATTCTAACAACGTGTGTTTTTGCTCTTCATTTTCATTTCGGACACGCCGCCGCTTTTCTTCAAACAGCGTGTGTCTTTGATCTTCATTTTCATTTTTGACTCGTTGACATGCTCGGTGTTGCATGTCTTCTAACCGAGTGTGTCTTTGCTCTTCATTTTCATTTTTGACTCGTTTTGGATTTTGATTACTTCAGAAAATTTAGCAATGGCCTTTTTTAGCTATTTGCTTTAGCTGCCTGTATTCGTGCTTTTGCAACTGATGGTGCAAATTTCCGTTTTTTGGGTCTTCCAATAAATAATTAACTAATGTGTTGGAAACTCAACCGTCTTATTTATGCTATGCATGCCATCATATAAGAAAATTCTTATCTATCTATCTATCTATATATATATATATATATATATATATATATATATATATATATATATATATATATATATATATATATATATATATATATATATATATATATATAAATAAGTTGTATGTATGTATTTTTGTATGTTTGAGGATTTGCATATGACGTCATTATAAGTATATAAGGCTTTGTATATGACGCCATTATAAGCATATAAGGATTTGTATATGACGTCATTATAAGTATATAAGGCTTGCGATTCAAAGAGAATATTTAGTATAAATCATACAATGGCAGAAGAACCAACCGAGGAATCAAATCGTGCGAGAAATTCAAGTATAAATCCTACAACGGCAGAAGAAACAGCCGAGGAATTAAATCGTGCCGAGGAATCAAACAGGCTTGCGGCTAAAAGAAAAAGAAAGAAAAGAAAGCATAGAGAGGAATCACAAGAACAACGTGAAAACAGGCTTGCGGCTAAAAGAGAAATTACCAAAGAAAATCGTGCCGAGGAATCACAAGAGCAACATGAAAACAGGCTTGCGGCTGGAAGAGAAACTATCAAACGAAAGCGTACCGAGGAATCACAAGAGCAACGTGAAAACAGGCTTGCGGTTGTTTTCTTTAAAACAGGCTTGCGGCAGTTTTCTTTACATGTTTCCAATATATCTTATAAGTCACTTGGTAGGCTTGAATTATTTATGCATTTACATCAATAAAAGTATTATATTGGCACTATTTTTAATTTTAAAACATGAAAAAATATTTTTTATGAAAAAATGAAGAAGAGATTCAATCAAAGTGAGATTTGGAGGATAAGCTTTTGGACACTACAAGATATCAATACATAGTTTTTAGACGATGGGATGAATTTAGAAGGGGAACTTCCGGCTCAAATTTTCACATTAAGGATGAGTAAGAAAAACTTAAAATCTGCAGGCTTTTTTTTAACTAAATCTTTGGCTACAAAAAAGCTTTACGATAAAGTTTGACTTTGTGTTACAAATATTTAAGAATGACTCCTGAAACACGAGGGCAGTTTAATTAAAATAATAAGATTAAAAAAAAAATCTAAATAAAACTTTAGTGTAAAGAGCGAGGTGCTGAGGAGGGGGGAAATCCCCCTCATATACGTAATGGTTTCTGTTCGTTTTAAGTTTTAATGTTGCTCCTTACTTTCAGTTGAAAAACTTATTTGTTTTTATTATTTAATTTCCGATCGTTTTTTAGATAGTACCGGGAGATCCGGCTTCCTCTCCATGGAAAATTCTCTTCCCCGGCAATAAATTCTTCCATGAAGTTTACGATCCTCCATGTAACCCCCCTCCTTCCAGAAAAATCCCCCCGAAAGATGTCTGTATAGTTCCCAGTAACCAATACTATGTGTAAACGATGGACAAAGTTGATAACTACCAGCCCTTATCTTGGGGACTGTGGGGGGTCAAGTTATCCTGAATGACATAGTAATTAAATCTTTCGACTATGCTGAAGAAAATGGCTATCTAAAAATTTTGACCGGGTGACTTTGGGAAAAAAGGGACATGGGAGTGGGAACTTTTGGTGGGTAACATTGAACTTGATAAATGTTATATATTTTGAATAAGCATCAAAATGCGATTCTTTTGATGTGTCTATTGTTATCAAGACCCTGGTTCTCTTCCCCGACAATTGAGCCGCATCAATCCTTACTTGCAGTTCGTTATCACGAAAATTTTGATGTTTACGAATCAAAAAATTTCTATGTATGGAGCTTTCTGCAGATGATATGATCAGGTTTAATTTGAATTTCACGTAACTTCACTGCTTTCACAGTAATTGTTTAATAAGTCTTTAATAATTGTTTTCAGCATGGAAAAAATGAAACGGAGAAAAAAGCTCCTCTGACGTTTTGAAAAGTTCTAGTAATTATCCAGAAAAAAAAGATCATTTTTTCGTAACTAATAAAAATAGAATTACTGAGAAACAGATCAGAACTGTCTTAGCTCCAAAAGTAGCCACCTTAAAGGTATAACACATAATTATCTCTTAGGGACCTCTGCTTGGTCAGAACTCATAATCACTTTTAGAATTCTAGTAAATTATCATGGAAAAGCCAACCTGGAAATTCAAATTTAGTCTTTTTCAAGAAATTTCGATAGAATTTTCTAAAACATCACCAAATCTTGGTAATTTGGTCAAAGAACAATCCCTTTAATAGAGACCGAACCCATAAGCAACGGAATTCGATAGTAATGTCTTATAAGAAGAGTCTGCTTCTATGCTGATTCCAAATATGTGAAATTCATCGATTTTTAATTTACCCGCCAAAATCATTTAGCAGAGGAAAATCTGCATAATTTTATAAAATGAGGGAGAAGACTCCCAAAACAGGGGATCCAAAATGAGAACTGGACCATCAAATTGAACATAACTGAGAATCCTGCACCGATGTTATAAATTACCTTAATAAAAAAAAATACAAAATTTTACTGTTTCTTTCGAAATTATCACGAACAGCTGTTCATTCATTTTTTTTCTGGGGCGATTTTCGAACGGAAATTGTTGGCCCCAGTGCCCATCTTAAGCAGCAAAAGAAATTGGACCACAACAAAATGCAAATTTCTACTATATAATGCAAAGCAACAATTTTGTCCTGATCAAAGACAAGACAATATTCAATGATGATTCTGATAGAGTCAATCAGTTTAGAACTGCTGAAAAGCTAATTATATAGTCTCTAAGTTTCAAAGGCCATGTTTCCACGCGATGGGCATTGGCCCCTAAACATACGCGTATACACAGTCGACACAAAATGAATTGTAGATCGCAAATACTTCATAGTTGCACACCAACTATCAGAGGAAAGGACAACATATCTTTTTAACCGGGAGGGGGGGGGGGTCTGAACGATTCAAAAAAATATATTTCTAGACCCGAGTTTTCCCATTTTTTGTGAAAAATCCTTTGGATAATTTTTGTTTCGGGTGGGTACTTTTTTAAGTAACAATATTACCAGTTTCGAAGCAGTGTTATGCAACAGTTAAACTTTATCACAAGGAGAGAGGGGGCGGGAGTCTCCCATACTTAAAATAGACTTGAACATGATATTAAAAGCTTACAGAAATAAAAAAAAGAAAGAGCTAAAATAAACATACAATTTCTCCAAATGGAAGCAAAAAGGGACGCAATTCACGCATTAGGCCTATTTCCAAATACGGGAGCCACTTTTTGCAGAGGCTTCTAGTGTCAATCGAGAGAGCCCTAGATCGGGCAGCAAGGGCGATCTGTAGTACCAATCATGCGTCTCTAAAATCGCCAAGTGCGAAATTGGATGTGGTATTAATGCCTTTTTTCTATAAGTACATCCTTTTTTCTATAAGCACTCTCACTCCTTCAAACTATCTATCTCAACTTATACATCCATTTGCAAAACCAATAAGGGAAACTCGGAGAAATACGTCAAAGGTGGATTGCCTAAAATAGAAGACAGAGAAATATCGCATAGTTCACTCGAGTAGCATCTCTGTCAGACGCTGCACCTCCATTTCGAATTAACACTTTATCTCGCAAGGACTACGTGAAATTTCTGAAATGAATGCGCTGCCGTACGGTATTAGTTATTTGCAACTGGGAAGCTCAAAATATAGTTTTGGTACTTTTCATTTGGTAGGCTATCTTAGAATTTCCTTTTTAGTCGTTTTTGGGGCAAAATCAGAGTTTGGTGCCACAAAATGGTAGGAATCCGCACTATACCACGGCAGTGTCTTTTTAGTCTCTTAAAAAGGGCACTAGTACTTTAACTTCCTGTTCAAGCGAGCCCTCTCCCAATTTTCTAGGACCATTACTTCGATACGATCATCCCTAGAAAAAAAAAACACGAACAAACAAATAAACACGAATCTGTGATCTTTCTTCTGAGAAAAAAGGCAAAATTTCACTATTTTTTAGACAGGAGCTTGAAACCTCTATAAAAGGGTTCTTTAATATGCTTAATTGGATGGTACAATTTTCCTTTGAGATCACTTGCCTATTGCCCATCTCCAGCTTTTTCAAAAATTCAGGCAAATTTGCCTCGCGCTCGTAAGTTTTGATAGGCAACTTTAAACTAATGGATTTTATTTATTTACAATCAGCATACAAATCCAATCCTTTTGATATATTAATTGCTATCAAAATTGCTCTTTTAGAGTTTCAGTTAGCATTAGCCCGAGTCGATCCTTACAGTTCGTTACCACGAACTGTTTGATTCAGTGTTTGCAAAGAATATACAAACTAGCCATACCTTTAACGTGCCCATGGGAGCAGGGTGGGATTTTTTCATGATTATTTTACAGAAAATTCGGAAATGAAACTGTCTAAGTAATGTTAGGACTATAAACTAAATTCAGAATTTATGCTACAACTTGAAACTCTTCTTACAATAGGCGGCATTAATGGCTTTTTAGAGTTTATATTAAGGTTTATTAGTTCTTTGTTTTGAAACATACAACAGTGTATTTATAGTTCATAAAATTTATATTAGAAGCTATTGACACAACGGCTGGTGAGACCATTGCGCTGGCTTGCATATCCGTCTGTTATTTTCGTAAGCTGTTTTACAACTCTCTGGTTACTAAAACAAAATTTTTTTTAGCAGTTTGCTGTTAAATTCTCAAAAAAAATCAACTGTACACCCCAATTTATCGATATCATGGCTCGTGAAAGACTACTGAGTAGCCTTATAAATTGGTCTATTATATTCTATGAACTCCTTAATGACTATCCAGCTAAGATCAACCTCCTTGCTTCATTTGCGTGGTTTTGTGTTTCTATTTAAGTGCTAGTCTTGCATAATCCTACAATCCAGATAAATTTCAGCCGCGAATTTGTTTGAGCTAATCTTATACTTCCATTTCGCTATTTATTTACATGAGAAATAGATTTTGCACACAGGATAAAGCACAATTAAATTAATACTTCGTGTGTATGTGTGGGTAGAGGCATGTACACAGTATCAAGAGGGCTTGGTGCCCTGGTACCCCCTCAAAATCCAAAAATTTCCCGAGTTTCTTGGCGGTTCTTACTTAAACTGTCAAATATTTCTGTTATTAGTATTACCCCACCCCCTGAAAACTTCCTGCATACACGACAGGTGCGGGGCTCAATTTTAGGAGATGTTATTATTTATTTATGCTTTTTGGGTATCAAGAACCGCTTCAACTTTTGTAGGGGAGGAAAAGGAGAGAGACACCTCTAGTTTCTTTCCACCAGGACATCTAGCAGAAAAAGTCTGATCTGATCTGACAAGACTGTTTGTACTGAAAAGACAAAACCAAACTTATTATTCATTAAGAATCTACTTTCCCAATCCTGATATGAGTACGGAAAACAAAGAGCTTGGCATGTACTTAAAGCCATTGAATTCTTGTGCACAGAGCAGAGAAAGTTGTCAAGTGATAAATAAAGCATAAAGAAGAATAAGCATTGTTAACTATTTAAACTATCAAATCGCTGGTTCCCTCATACTACTAATTATCAGTAGAAAAGGAAGGATTTGTATGTCAAACTAATAAGCCTGATATTTGGCATAGCCCGCATACATTTTGTCAAACAAAAAACAAGAAAGCATATATTCGATACTGGAGTAATGTATATTAAAGTATACAGCGACCGATAGACAACTAAATTTCGTTTTTGTTAAAGCAGCAAGTGACTCTTGCAAGCCGCAGAAAGAATGGCGCATACAAGTGTAGGTGGTATATGTACACAATCCCAGGCGGTAAATGATGTAGCTATCGGCCTCAAAACTTCAATTATTGTTCCAGAGCAGAAAGTTACAACAGTCGGAACAAATTATGCAATGAAAGGTTAAATTTGGAGCAATATATGTTTATGTACATCATCAAACCAGAGCGTTCTTCGACATGCCTAATTGACATGCCTGGTCTAAGCATAGTCTAAAAGGAATAAAATAATTTATAAGAAAAATGAAGGAAAAGGTGACAATGGAGTGTATCTATAGTTCTGAACTGACACCACATTACGAAGTTCTTACTTCATTGTATTCAGAAAATGTATAGCCTATTTATTAGAGTTTCCGAGCCACTTTTGTTAGGTTGTAATCCCGCTCCCCCCGCATTACCTGGCTATAGCCCGAGGCTGTATATAAAATTTTTTAAGTAATTCTCCTGTTTATTTAATTTTTTATAGTCCAGACTACTTATTTATCATCAACAGTTGGTTCATAATACCGATAATGAAAAAACAAAGGCAAAAAAGAAAGAAAAACAATAGACAATTTCGGACATAGCCTAAGGCGATGTCTAGGCATTAGGAGGAGGGGGGGGGAATTATAAGCAACTCTGATAATCTAATAGATATAAATTGGGCGAATTTAATTTAATATAAGAGAATGTGAATACAAGCAAGAATTTGGTACTTACATATTATACCAAACACATTCAAAAAGTTTGCTCTCTTAGATGTGAGAAAACCAGTTTTAACTGTCTGAACTCAGACAATTAGTTTATGTTCAATGAAAAAACTACGATGTAAGTAAATTTAATTAAATATTTAATATATTGAGTTGGTACTTCGGTTAGGTATTTAATATTATGTGTTCTAGGTGGCCTTCTTCCCATAATTCTTTGTTGTAGTTTCCATAATTTTGTTTCTAAAGTATTATATTTTCCTCCTTTTTTGGTATATTTCATTATAATTAACCTGACTTCATTTTTTAAGTGTGTTTGGTATAATACATGTGCACCAAGAATTTAATTATTAATGTCTAGTTCATAAAAGGAAACACACTCCACTGTTGCCCGAAAGAAATAATGTTTTTCATGCACGTATTTTTATTGAAGAGTTTATTTTCCAAGTAATTTAGACATACTCTTGGTCCAGAACTAAGGTATAGACAACCAATACCAAAAAGCTTCAAAATACCAAAAAGACACCATCCAAATAAATTTATTCCAAGACTCTTACGTTTTATCAACATCTTCAATAGACGATAGGTTTATATTTTCAGTATCTTGGACATTCTCAGTATGACTGACATTGTCACCCATCATAAACACATCCGTTTGAGTCACCATCTATAGATTAATTATTCTAATATCCAAGATTTTTTCAATTCTAAAAAAGAATAAAGTTATTGAAACTGACAGAAGAAAAAATCGGACAAAGTTTTTAATCAAGTAATGCTGTGAAACGACCTTGCAATGGAAAATCCAAAGTACTTATGCATCCAAAGTACTCACTTCAAGAAACTCCAACTACTTTGGAAGAAATCCAAAGTAGTCACTTCTACAAAACACCAATTTTTATTACATTTTCTTATCAATTACTGGCAGGGCCTGACGAAACGGAAAAGAAACATTTCATTAAATAAAACCTATGTTCTCCGCTTATTGTTTCAGCAATGTTTAATGCAAAAAGCACTTATTGTCAAGGCAAGACCAATCACATTTACAACTACACTGGAAAATTTGAAATCACTTCTAGTCAAGATACCTAGTTCAACTGGAGTTGAAACACACGCGGTTGCGGTTAATACCATTAATTACTTCCTGACTTGAAGAAACCAGAGAATATAACAGAGAATTTTCGGTTGATTAAAATAACCTACACATTCTCGGGTTTAGAAATATCTTGCTGAATATTGAATTTTATTATGTGCAAATACTAATTTTATAGCAACATACAATATTTGAGCGCTTTATAAATAATCATTGGTAAAAAGCATTAAAAAAGAAGGTTTGGTGGCACACATCTAATGCAGTTAGTCTGAATATGACTAAGAGGGCAGTTCATGATGTTGATTCTAAATATCAGGGTTCATCAGTCCATATCCCGGTTGTACAAGTTCATTTAAGTTTGTAAATACCAAATAAGTCTCAGTAACACAATACACATTTTATTTTTAATGAAGCTAAAAATAAAACGAACGAAAGTAGATATTTCCTTAATCCTTATCTTATGATCTATTTACTCATATCAGACAAACATCTACTTTCTAACACTGTGAGACTATCTGCGACTTTAAACGTAAAAATATACCACAAAATCTTGAAACTTTCCCATAAGTTTCCTCAGGAAAGTCCCCAGTTAACATGCAAATTTTATCTTGCCAAACTAAGGATCACATTCTCATGGATCAAACCACATTAACTTTTTTCATTAAATCTTAATCTCTACCAGGATATAAAAAATAATAAATGACACATCTAGTTGCTTCATAGATTCCTAGGGAAATCTCCAAATTATATTCTGACCTATTTTCTGTTCATGAGTTTCAGTCTTTATGTTCCTCACTTGAACTGGAACATGACGCATAAAAAAACCTTATATTTCTTATGGGACAGTTTCATACTTGTGCCTATTTCTATTATTTCAGTATTACACCAATTGTGATTAACATACAAAATAAGATTGTCTAAATAGATCTCATGGCTAATTAAAGCATCTGCTTTGAAAGCAGAATAAAGTTGGTTGTACAACCAGAGACTTCCTTGAATCCAGAGCTCTGCTATTTCCTAAGCGGTTTCTTTTTCATGAACTCTTTAGGTGGTGTTATATATTTCTGTGGATAAGCATCAAGAAAATCAAATTACGAGAGAATAGCCTCTATTCAGTTGTATGCCTGCAGAAGGCAAGTTTCTTATTCATCAATTGAATGCAAAACTGAAAGATGTACATATCACAGCAGAATTATCAACTTCTACTGAGCAAAATTTATACTCTGACAGTCATTAAAGCAATACAAGACAACATGCAACACAAAATTACCAAACACAGAGCTGGCATGGGATTTCTAGTATATCCTTTCAATGCTTATATGTGCTGCACTTTCAGCCCACTTCACGCTGAAAAGGAACTCATACTTTCTCCTTTCAGACCAGAGCTTTCCGTATTTATTTTCAAATATATAAGCACAGAAATTTCACAGTCTTGGAGTGTTACTCGAGACAACTCGAACGTTTTTACTTTCAGCATTGAAGCGTTGAAGTGATCATTGGTCCATTAAAATTTTTGCACAAGGCCGAAAAATACAAGGGGTTTGTAAGTTCTGGTCTAAGAAAGGTAAAAATATCGTGTTGCGTGCCTTGCGTCATGCACGCTGAACTTAGGCATCAGGCCCTTGAACCTCATATTAGTCCACAAACTCTGAACATGTCATCCAAAAAGTAGCTGACGCAAGTGTCTGATGCTCCACTTTCCTAAAATTATTCTAATCGACAGTAGACATTACATTTGTATTTAGTTTTTACACTGGTTAATGCTAACTAAAATTCACTAGATAATATTTCCTGAAAAAAAAAGATGTTAACTAAAGTTCTAGGCTTCTTTTCAGTGTTTAGGTAATTGTGATGAAGCATGGCGTTCTTACCAAACACTGTAAAGATAAGTACAGATCCAGCTCTGTTGTGCAGAGCCATGTTGATTATTCGAAGTGTTGTTATGTGAGAAATAAACAGAACGTGTAGTGAACATCAATCAAGAAACATTCAAGTGACATCCAGTGAAACGACATGTGAGTGGTCTCAAAATTTGGTTAAATCTGTTGATTCTGCTGGTAATAAATATCGAGGAACACAAAACATGTAAAAAGAAGCTCACAAGCAATAATTACACTGAACTTCACAACCAGCAATTTAGTTTTAGGGATTTAGTGAGTCTCTTTGGAGAAGTACCAAATCCACCCATTACAAGATCATGTATGTGTGAGAGCTTTCCAAGGATTTGACATACTAGAATAATTAAAGCGAAATGCTTTGTCATCTATCAGCCCAAAACCAATTCTGGAAGCCATGTGAAAAGCGCTCTGCACAGGTATTCTCACCTTGTAAGAGTAGAGCAGGAGACCCCCTAATGTCCTTGTATCATATCCTGGATCTTCCCTTGAGATTTCTTGTGAAGTTAAGGCTCATTTTCGGGAAGATTCCCTTGATAAAGATGCAGCAGATAGCAGTCAACTGTCTATTGGGGCAAACTTTTAAAGAATGAAGCATATGAAGGTAAAACCACAAGGGCAACAAGACCCGTAGATTTGGCTTTTCCTAATGTATTTGGTTGACAAAAGACTTCGAGACCTTCTATCCTTCTGCTGGCACAGCTGCATCCATGGTGGTAGCTGTGCAAACTATGTTCCACTAAACTACTGGAAGTTGAATTCGAATTCCTGTTCTAAGCTGGAAAGTCAATGTAAGACTCGTTTCAGAAAACTAGTAGAGGTTATTTACCCTTGTTTCTTGAATCTCCAGCATTCAAAAATGTCATCCAAGCTCTGGATAACTCATACTGTCATTAGCCAACATCTCACCGAGTAAGACATTAACGACAGACTTCACAGATCACATCCAGAGAAGTTATCTAACATAGTCCTTTTGGTTGATAAACTCCACAAATTCACAAACTATATGAAGAGGTTGAACTTCCTTATGCCTCAGAACGTTAGGAAATCATTGTAACAGCAGGATTTCTTCAAGGGGACAATTCATAAATAAGTCTTTTCTGGCTATGATATGTATCAATTGTTTTATCCACAATTTTAACTTAGTAAAGGAATGACTGTTCTGTGGTGGGAGACATTCAAAACTTGACTAGAACAGACCAGAGCTGTCATAGAGAAAGCTGCTGAAACAGTAGCTGAAACTGTTGATTATTTCGAAGGGCAAGAAGCAATGACTCGTGTAAACTTGCTAAAAGGAGCTCGGAGAAGTGCATGAAGCTTTCACTTCTTTTGAACACTAAACGTGACTCAGGTTTTGAGTTTGGAAGAACAGATTTCTGTTACAGAGCATATCTTAAACAATATATTCTCACACCACCAACACATCCAAGTCATACAATGAATATGATAATCAGATTCTCCGCACACATCTATTTTCGTAATTATTCAATTATTCATTATCATATAAGCTTATAATGAGTCGCAACTGCACAAAGCGTCTGAATAAGGAGCAAAGATGTGATCCACAGACTCTTGGTCCTCTGCAGATACCTCTGGTAGTTGCTTGTCTACTGTAACTAGTCTCTAGTCTATTACAAAATTTCAATTTTGTTTTCTTTTAATCACCAGCTCAAGAAATTTGTCTGCCATAATCATCTGTGAACATGCAAGGCATTCCTGGTGCCTGCTTGGACCTTGGAAGATAATGTTTAGCTAAGTGAACAGTCTAATTTAGCATGTAAAACAATCTAACCAGAAACCAGAAAGCATCCTAATCGATCTTCTTTCTAAAATATAATCGCATTTACTACTTGATGAAATGTCACATTAATTGCTTATTTTATTTTTGAATCCCATGATCTCCATTCTCTGTCAGTTCAGTAAAAAACGCCTGGCATATACCAACACAGTGTTCCTATGAACAGTAGAAAGGTATATTAGAAAAAGTATTACTTCATCAAAAATGAAATTTTGCACTATCAACAATATACCAAAATACTCAAATTAGGAGTTTCAAAATAAACTAAAAAGTTACTGTTTTGAAAAAAAATTCAGGAATTGTACAGTTTGTTATAATTTGCTTCCATATCAGAGCATCAGAAAACAAACCATGAAACCAAGTCCTTATATGTTAATTTGGGCTTACAGGCAGTCAGCCAGTTCTGCACAGTTACCGGCCAATATGTCCCAAAATTCAGAACCAGCAACATTAATTATTCTAGAAACCAGCCTCAAACCAACTACAGCAAAAGTGTATCACTCCTTGAAAGATATAGGCCTATGGATTACAGGCTAAAAATAAGAACAATGCAAACAGAATCTTGTTCATTTTTAGAAGTCCCCCAGGGAATCTATTTGTTTTAGTTGAATTCCTGTTGATGACATCAATTAACAACATAAATGTTTTCTATTTTCTTAACTTTGTTGACTGCATTCAGGGGAAAATTTATAAATTGAGTTTTACTTTGTTACTTTTTATTCATAGCCCACAAAATTGGCATTTTGTTTAGCCTCCGAAGCTGAAAAATATTCCTCAGGCTCCCAAATCTATATATATATAAATAAGTTGTCTGTGTGTGTGTGTCTCGAGTGACGTCATGTTTGTGTGTCGACTGACGTCATGTTTATCGACTGAGGAAATTACAGACCGGGACATCGGGACACAAATGACGACCGGGACACCAGGACATAGGGAATATAAATGACGACCGGGACACTCAAAGAGAAAGCGACCGGGACACAAAGAATGTTCGATTAGCAATCACCATCAACAAAGCACCGGGACACAAATGACGACCTTGACACAGGGAATATAAATGACGACCAGGACACTCAAAGAGAAATTACAGACCGGACACCGGAACACAAATGACGGCCGGGACACAGGGAATATAAATGACGACCGCGACACTCAAAGAAAAATTACAGACCGGGACACCGGAACACAAATGACAACCGGGACACAGGGAATATAAATGACGACCGCGACACTCAAAGAGAAATTACAGACTGGGACACCGGGACACAAATGACGACCGGGACACAGTAAACAACAACAATGGGGACGCCGGGGGCACAGTGGGATATATAAATGACGACGGGGACACAGGGAATGTTCGAATAGCAACAAAAAGCATCAACAAAGCTCAAGGGCAATCATTAGAATAATGAGGTATAGATCTGAATACAGATTGTTTTTCCCATGGACAATTATATGTTGCATGTTCAAGAGTCGGTAAACCTGACAATCTATTTATATCCACAGACAAAGGGACAGCCAAGAATATTGTATATTCGCAAGTTTTACGTAGTTAAATATAATATATATATATATATATATATATATATATATATATATATATATATATATATATATATATATATATATATATATATATATATATATATATGTATGTACATATCTATATTCCCAGGTGGGACACAGGGACACAACTACAGTGGTGCGTAACTAATATGGCGCATAACGACTTACGCGCGGGGGGGGGGGTGGTTGCGCGAAGCTCCCCCACCAACTAGGTGTTGGGGTGGCGCGAAGCGCTACCCCAACACAGTTGTAAGATTTTACAACAGTTGTAAGATTTTGGGAAACAATTAACATAATTGATATTAGACATAATTATGATCCAATGGCAATCCATCATTTGCTGTTTCAACTTTCAGGCGAAAAAACAACAACAACAAAGAAATATCCAAGAGTTGATTGCATATCAGGAAGCTAAAATTGCTTTTCAGCAACAATATAGTCCAGAATATAACAGACAGATGGACATGGCCCATCTAAAGGGCTTTAGTTTTTTAATCCATTTTTTTTAACTGAATTTACTAGCTTTTTGATTTCAATTGACTGTACCACTGCTACCTGGTTTTGTCAATTACTAAAATTGCCTTTCTTTTTGTTTATTTTATTCCATTACTAGCTTTTGGGGTGGCGCTTCGCGCCACCCCAACACCTAGTTGGTAGGGGCACTTCGCCCCCCCCCAAGCCCCCCCGCGCGCGTAAGTCGTTACGCGCCATTGTAGTTGTGTCCCTGTGTACCACCTATGAATGTAGATAGATTTATATATGTGTTTTGAACTACGTAAAACTTGCGAATATACAACATTTTTGGCTTTCCCATTGTCTGTGCATATACAAAGCCTTATGTACTAATAACGACGTCATATGCAAACGCTCTTTTTACAAACAAACAAACATGCATACACACAACTCGTTTTTATATAGATAGATAGATAGATAGATATAATACAAATTAACTGCGTAAAACTTGCGAATATACAACATTGTTCGCTGTCCAATTGTCGCTGCATATAAATAGATTGTCAGGTTTATCGACCCTCGAACATGCAACGTACAATTTTCCATGGGAAAAACAATCAGTATTAAGATCTATACCACATTTTTCTAATGATTGACCTTGAGCTTTGTTGAAGGTGATTGCAAATGCTAGTCGAATTGGGAATTGCAATCTTTTAAATTGAAAAGGCAGATCCGTTGGAATCATGGGAATGCGAGGAATAAGAACAGCCTCACCCTCAAAAGGCCCTGTCAAGATTGTGGCCTCTATTACATTTTCCATTGTTTTTTTTACGGCAAGTCGCGTGTCATTGCAAAGCTTTGGTGGGTTGATATTTCTTAACAGTATTATTGGTACGCCTATTTTTAGTTGTAGCACGTGTGGTTGAAACCCTGAAAGATCCACGGAATTTAAAAATTCAGATGGGTAATTAACCGCCTCATTTGGTTCCAAAACTGTGTCGACTGACTTGTAAAGGACTGCCTGGTCGCGAATCTTGGTCAAAACAATATTGTTGATTTGGCGGACGTCTATATTTTTGGGTGCAAGAATCGCTCTTTCACTTAGCCATTTATTATTTTTATAATTGTTTAGAATATTCGGAAATACTTTTTCAATCAATTCATTTTTGGACGTCACTAAATTACAGAATTCAGCAGGTAGTTGTATACGTCCTGAAATTGAGTCTACTGGGAGCTTTCCGTTTCCAATTGCCAGCAATTGATCTGAAAATGTTTGACCAGAGTCATCGTTTTGCAATCGGACACGCATATTTGTAGTTAATTTTAATGTTTTTACGTGTGCCCATAAATTAGAATTTTTCAGGCAAGCATTCATTTCGTCTGCAGGAGTTGATCTAGGTATTATAGGTAATATTTGCCTGAAATCTTCCGCAAGCAATATTAATGTGCTGCCAAAGGGTTTCGAATTCCCTCGCAAATCTTTCAAACATTGATCCAGAGCCTCGAGCGATTTTTGTGTGCCATTGTGCGCTCGTCCCAAATAATAAGTTTGCATTGCTGCAATACTTTACCCATCCCAGATGATTTGGAAATATTGCACGTGGGAGTTTCTGTAGAATGCAAATTCAGAGACAATTTCAGAGCGGAATGAGCAGTTCTTCCACCAGACAGCAACGTTGCGGCTATTCCGGACGACGCAATTGCCAACGCTATTTCATTTTTTGATCGAATTGATGCCAGAATTAGTTTTATCAACAACGTTTTACCAGTACCTCCTGGCGCATCCAAAAAGAAAATTTCTCCAACGTTGTTATCGACACAATGCATTATCTTATCATAAATGTCTTTTTGTTCCGACGTTAACTTGGAAATGTTATTTTGTACATACGACAATAGATCACTCGTACTGTAACTTTGTTCACGATCCAATTCTACACATGTCGAAACAGCTGCGGTACGATTAGGTGAAGGCATTCCCAAATCCTGAAGAGGTTTGTTTGCCATACATACGCACAAATCTTCTATAGTAACTAAAGTGTAGTTATAAATTTCTGATGTAAAATCAAAAGTCATATCTGACGTCTCTAACCGTTTTCGATGGAGTATATCTTCGGACATTTTTTATTTATATTTTTCCCATAACTCTGTAGGAGCTGATGGAGAGCACGTTGTTAGTATGATGCCAAACAATGCACGAATTTGATTTGGAGCTGAAGTTTCGCACGCGTCATTCATGCAGTTATCCCAGTGTTGGTCATTCTCCAGTAAATTCGGAGCTTGGCATGCACTACGGTAAGTGTCATGTATAGTACAGTTTACAGTTCTCAAATACTCAAAGGACGTCGGACCGGGTACATTCACCAAAAGCAGGCGTAGAAAGAAGCATTCATGTTGATTGGGGTGAACGGTGTAGAGTCTTCCTATCGTGGTATCTTTGAAGATGGTAGGTTGGCCGTCGACTGACTTACCCTGTTTTTGACGTTCAAATACTTTATATAATACGAAGGCACTTCAGTATACAGCAGTTTTTTTTGCAAAAGAATTATTTTTGCATAGCGAAAAGAAAGCAGTTAACTTTGTATCCGTTGGATTCAGGGCTCTTTGTTGCACATTGGATTCCGAAAAATAAACACGTTGACCATTCTGTAAATGTACCGCTAAGTGAACAATACCTGGACTATGTTCATGTATCGGAAATGAAAGAATTCGCCAAACAGCTTCATTACTGCTTATGTATCTTCCAGCCTGATATTGTACGATTTCGTCGATATCTTTGATTTCGGACTGCAAGCCAAAAACTCCCATGTCACTGCCTTTGTTGACGTATTTACATATGTATTTGATTGCCTTTACAGAGTTACAGTATTCAACGTTTATGTGTGCATTAAATGTTTTTGATAATAACGGGGAATATGGAATAACCCACTGCTTATCTACTTCGATGGTGGTACTGTTACGCTTCTTTATTATTGCTGTTTTACCGCCATCTTCAGTAGATCTTCTTCTATATTGTGGGTAACCATCATTGCCAGTAATTGTGTTGGATACTAACAGTCCAGGATATTGCTTCGTGTACCTTCCTTTGGCCATGCATGGTGAATTTTTGTTCAGTGCACTGCAAGGTCCATGTATCATATTTTTTACAACAATATCATATAACCCTTTATCGACATTTTCACAGGTATTTCAGCGGAAATCACCTCATCAACTTCGTTAGAAGTAATTTTATTATGTAGCCAGATTAGTATTTGTGCGTGTGGCAAACCTCGTTTTTGCCATTCCACTGAGTACATCCAGCATCGCACTGACCCAAACACTTCAAGTTTTACTTTGTAGTTTATCAGTGATTTCAAATTTTGCCAGAAGACACGGGCCATAATGTCATGTCTATGAACCGCCAATTGTCCTTGAAGTAAAAGCTGCTGTATCTCGTCCCAAGATTGATTACATGTAAATGTAATAAATAAATCTGGACGACCATAGAGACGAACATACGCAGTAGCATCTTGAGCATATTCATGCATATGACGGGGACTGCCAGCATATGACAAAGGTAAAATCGTTAATCTTCCAACGTTTGTGGTATTACCGTCATTTACAACTGCATCTCGCAAATGAATGTATTGTTCAGAGCAGAGCTTGGTCTGATTCAGACGGATAAATAGCAAACGTTCTGATTCAATTTTTGCATACATATCAACGACGCATTGGTAAAACAATTGACAGCGTTTTTAAATATAATTATCTTCATCCTGCCGAATCATTAGTGATAGCCGTCAGCTCCATCCCAAAAAATGATAGGGTATTGTAGGGCATCGTAGCATCGATGAGTTTCAGCAATTCTTACCAACTGAGCGTTTCGCTTATGTAGAATAATATCTCGAGGTAAAAATTGATCACCGACCATAACGATTTCCACTTCGTCGATAGTTGGAGCATTGTATCTACGCACATGTTGGCCAGGAGGCGTTTTGTCAGCGGAAATAACAATTTTATGCGTATGAGTATGCATCAAATCGATGGCTGTTTTGAACAGTCGCACTAAATTATTATTTTCGTGGAAAAGATGTTGCAATTGGGAAACGATTGTCCTCTCAACGTTGGGAGAAATTTCGCAACGTGTATTCAATTCAGAATTTCTATCATGATGAAGTACAATTGTAAAAATTTATGATTCTCGCCTGAGAATGGTAGAAGGGACCCTGCTCTATGATAAATTTGCCCTTTTACTTTGAAACTAGGCATAAATTGATCTGGATTTTCGATTTTGGCACCAAACGACGTCATTTGGAAACATGAGTTATATTGTCTGATCTGTGATAAAAAACGCTTAGATTCTGACGTAGTTCCAGAAAGCAAAGTCTTCAATGGCTCTGGTGGTGTAGCCAATAGAGGAAGTTTAACTTTTCCTGAGGCACAACACATTCCCATTGTTTCACCATTGAATTTCAAGGCCTTGCAATAGGGACAAATTTTAGACATAGTCCCGATTTGAACACATCTACTATAATCATCGACTGGGCTGTACCTGAATGCCAGGCGATAATTTTCAGGTTGCTCTTGTGATTCCTCAGCACGCTTTCTTTTCTTACTTTCTCTATCAGCTGCAAGCCTGTATTCTTGCTGTTCTTGTGATTCCTCGGCACGCCTTCTTTTTTTACTTTCTCTTTCAGCAGTAAGTAGGTTTCGCGTTACTCTGGTAGTTCCTCGACACGCCTTTGTTGACGTAAATTGCACATTCCTAATCTGGCATTATCTCTTGAAGCCGCAAGCCTGTTTTCACGTTGCTCTTGTGATTCCTCGACACGCCTTCTTTTTTTACTTTCTCTTTCAGCAGCAAGTATGGTTTCGCGTTGCTCTGGTAGTTCCTCGACACGCCTTTGTTGACGTAAATTGCACATTCCTAATCTGGCATTATCTCTTGAAGCCGCAAGCCTGTTTTCACGTTGCTCTTGTGATTCCTCGACACGCCTTCTTTTTTTACTTTCTCTTTCAGCAGCAAGTATGGTTTCGCGTTGCTCTGGTAGTTCCTCGACACGCCTTCGTTGACGTAAATTGCACATTCCTAATATGGCCCTTTCTCTTTAAACCGCAAGCCTGGTTTTGCTTTTTGGTAACATTCTATCTTTTTCAGTGTTTTTCAATTTGTCAGTGTTTATTCTAACATTGACAGTTAGAAAAATTTTTACGTGCCAAGCATGCTAAAATTCAACAATTTATAATAAACTTCAAAATTATAAGTATCTGTCTTAAGGTTTTCGAATTACTTTAATCTATTGTCAAAATATATTGAAATATTTATGCAATTCCCAGTTTCTACATTTTTAGTTTCAGTTTGCTGTTTTTTCTGTATTTTTCAGACGTCATATGCAAACCCTCAACACAAAAATACATACAACTTATTTTATATATATATATATATAAGATATAATCTGGCATAACAGACATAGTGTAACAGACATAACAGACAGACAACTTATTTTTATATATAAAGATAAGGTAAGACTCCCACTAAAATAAACATTTTTTAAAATAGTTCATAGAATTTGTTTTCTAGACTTAGAGGTAGAATTTGGCAAGATATTTTGTGCCAGGCAGGGCTTATCCCCAACTAGGCTGTCTCCCATTAGGAAGGTTTGACTCCTTAGATATCCCAAGGAAAATGTTTAAAAAAAGGCATATCCTGAAGGAAAAAAAAATATTAAAATTTTTGTTGCTTTCAAAATTATCAGAAACAGTTCTTCATTTTTTTTTCTGTTGCAATTTTCGAATGGAAATTGTTGGCCCCCGTGCTTTCTCCCCTAACTAAACACTCCGATCAGGACGGCCGCAACCTCATGTGGCGGGTGGAGCTCACCCCGGGAATCTCAGTACCTAGGTTCAACCTAGCTCTAATCAGATTCCAGGCCTAGGGTCGGTTGGGCTAGCGACCCTCCACCCGAAAATTAAGTGCTACGAAAAGTGACAATATAGCCTCGGACCCGGATTCCCTTTTAAGATCTCGACCATCGCGCGTCAATGGACATGCTGACGACGTCAGAAAGACTGACAGACTAAACCTTATGGACCGAAGAGGGCTACGAATAGCCACCTGGAATGTCTTGACTTTGAATGAACCTGCGTCAAAGAACCTACTCTCTGAAGAACTTCGCAAGAATAAAGTGTCAATTGCAGGTCTTACAGAAACACGTCTTACCGGAAGCGGAGAAGAGCGAATAGGTAACAGTGACTCATTGCTCTGGTCTGGAGGAAGCTCGAGAAGGAATGGTGTTGGCCTTGCACTAAATAGCCTTACAAGAAAGGCCTTACTTTTACACGAAGCTGTATCGGACAGATTAATGAAGGCCCGCTTTGGACACAAACATGGCAAGATGACTGTCATCATATGCTATGCCCCGACCAAAGATTCTGATGATGCAACTAAGGAGGATTTCTACTCTGCTTTGTCCAGATGCCTTGCAACAGTTCCCCCCCATGATATAACTGTTCTCCTTGGCGACTTTAATGCGACAGTGCGCGATGATATGGGTTTATGGCGTGGCACAGTTGGTCCTGTATCCCCCAACCCACTTAACGACAATGGGCTTCGCTTACTTGAACTGTGCCGATCTCACGACCTCTACATTGCAAACACCTACTTCCAACGCAAAACTATTCATCAGTACATATGGTATAGTAATGACGGTCGTACAAAGAAGATGATTGACTACGTCATTATTTCCAAACGCTGGAGATCATTGGTGAAGAACTGCAGAACTTACAGATCAGCAGAGCTTGGAAACGCAGACCATAGGCTTGTGTGTGCCGATCTTCGGCTTCGCCTCCATGCACAACGATCAAAAAGAAAACCCGTCGCTGCAGATATTGGGAAACTAAAGGAACTAGATACTTGCCAGAAGTACAGTATCAAGATATCGAATCGCTTCGAGGACCTTGGCTCACTTAATAGCAGCGAAGATCTCTGGAAGCATTTTAAATTGCAGACCAGTGAAGCAGCACAACTAGTGCTTGGCAAGAGGAGTTATCCAAAGAAATCGTGGCTAACTAATGAAACACTGCAAGTCATAGAGCAAAGACGGAAGGCAAGACTTCTTGGGGATATGACCACATATCAGAGGCTCAATGGAGTACGGAACAGACTCATTCACCGGGATAGAACCCAGTTTGTTGCAAGGAAAGCCGATGAAATTGAGCTAGCTGCAAAAAAGAAAGACATGGGCAGCCTATTCAAGCATCTCCGAGACCTCACTGAAAATAAAACTCCCACCTTGGGTCTCGTCCTGTCCAGGGATGGTGCACTTCTCTCTGACGAAGGTTCTTGTCTTGAGCGGTGGAAGGACCACTTCTGTTCGCTCCTCAACAATACTGGTCCGCCTGCGCCTCCTAATGATAGTCCCAGCCAACCTTGCAGTCAAAGACCTGGAACAGATGTTCCTCCAGATGAGCCTTTCAGCCCCTCAGAAATTGGACATGCAGCAAAAAGACTCAAGAATAATAAAGCGGCAGGTATCTGTGGCTTAAACTCAGAGCTGCTAAAATATGGAGGTCCTGCAATGCTCCTGTTTCTACACACCCTGTTCTCTACAATCTGGCAAACAGAGATAATTCCTGAGGATTGGCGGAAAGATGTCATCATCCCCTTATGGAAGAGAAAAGGCTCGAGAAGCAACTGCTCCAACTACCGGGGAATAACCCTACTGTCAGTCCCTGGCAAACTGTTGTCAATGGTCCTGCTGGATCGATGTCGGAGCATCATTCGAAAAATCCGGCAACCGGAGCAAGCTGGTTTTATGTCGGATTGTTAAACCATCGAGCAGATTTTCACGATTCGACAAATAGTAGAGAAAACCACAGAGTTCCGACAGAAAGCATTTATTGCCTTCGTTGACTTCCGTGCTGCATTTGACTCAGTCGATCGAAAAGCTCTTTGGCGGATCCTAGAGTTGACTGGCCTACCCGAGAAATATTGCAGACTTCTCAAGGCGCTACACCATGGGACGGAGAGCTGTGTACAAGTAAATGGTCGGCGCAGCCCGTTCTTTCAAATCACGACAGAGGTGCGCCAAGGATGTGCAGTGGCCCCAGAGCTCTTCAATGTCATCATAGATTACGTTATGACAAAAACCACTTCACGTCTCAGCTTTGGGCTCAAATTCGGAGATCATACCATCACAGATGTCGATTTTGCCGATGACTTGGCCATTCTGGCGGACTCCATGGAGCAGCTGCTGGAAGCGCTCCGAATTCTGCGAGAAGGCGCAGAATTAGGAGGCGCAGGCGGACCAGTATTGTTGAGGAGCGAACAGAAGTGGTCCTTCCACCACTCAAGACAAGAACCTTCGTCAGAGAGAAGTGCACCATCCCTGGACAGGACGAGACCCAAGGTGTGAGTTTTATTTTCAGTGAGGTCTCGGAGATGCTTGAATAGGCTGCCCATGTCTTTCAAAGTAGGACTGCATATAAACTGGAACAAAACAAAAATTATGGCCATAGACCCATCTTCTCCTGCTGTTAACTCTCCAGTTAGCCTGGACAGCACCACTAGCATCGAGATTGTCAAAGACTTCACCTACCTGGGCTCCGTAATTTCTTCAAATGGCTCACTTCTCCCCGAGCTGCAGGCAAGATTATCTAAAGCGTCTTCTGTCATGGGTAGACTGAACCGTCACCTCTGGCGAAAACCAAATATCAGTCGCACAACGAAACTGCGGATCTTCAACGCTCTAGTCGGTTCTGTGATGCTTTACCGAGCTGAGACATGGCAAGCATCAGCTGAAACCCTCAAGAAAATAGACGTATTTCATGCAAAGAGCCTGAGGAGGATTGAGGGCCTACAATGGTCTGACTTCGTCAGCAATGAAAAGCTTCTGCAGCTCACAAAGCAGTCTTGGTTTTCGTCTCAAGCAGCCGAGCGAACCTTACGATGGTTCGGGCATCTGCTTCGAATGCCACCACATCTACCCGCAAAGATGATCTATGACTTCGACCCTATCAAAGTTGGCTGGAAGCAACCTCGAGGCCGACCGAAAAAACGTTGGTCCGACAGTTCTTAGTGATGGCAAACATCAGACAGGGCGAAGAGCAAATACTCGCCATGGACCGAAGTGGGTAGAGGAGGCAGACGTCACTCTCTACGCCGAGCAGTGCCCGCCAGGAGACTCAAGTCAAGTAAGTCAAGTGCCCATTTTAAGCAGCAAAAGAAATTGGACTACAATAAAATGCAAATTTCTACTGCTATGCAATGCAAAGCGCCAATTTTGTTCTAACTAAGGACAAGACAATATTCAATGATGATTCAGATACAGTAAATCAGTTTTTAACTACTGAAAAGCTAATTACATAGTCTCCAAGTTTCAAAAGCCAAGCTTCCACATTAATCCCCAACTAGGCTGTCTCCCATCAGGAAGGTATGACTCTGTAGATAGTCTAAGGAAAATGTTTAATGAAGGTATTGTGAAGAATGTTTAAAGAAGGAAAATGTTTAAGCCAAGATATCTCTGAATTCCCTGGGATTCATGCTGGCCAGTCTTGGAGAGATTTTCCCTGTCCCATGACACATCTACAACAGTTTTACAAATTTTGAGAATTCAGGGAATATGGTCCCAACCTCCCTCCCCTTCTTGCACATCCTGAGTGTGTATTAGTGCCTATACAAGTTGGCAACTTATAATATCATTTGGCCATTGTGGAAAGTTATGTGATCTGCACAAATAAGATCCATCCTCAGATTCAGCTAATTAGAGGTTGTATTCAATACAAGCCCTCTTATACTAGGAACTATAAAAACAAAGTTGACTATTTCAAACCCTAAGCAACTAAGAGCCTCTTTCTTTCAATTATTTTTCATACTTTCATACCCTTTTACCTTAAAATCTTAGAGATAAATTTATTTAAGAATTATACAAGACTTTATTAGAATATTCAGCGTTATAAATTGTATTATAAATGAAACACAAAACTATTCACTAAACAATCATTTAATAAGCCCTTTAAACTCACTATTTTTTAACAGGGGAGTTCCCCAACTATGTGTAAAAAAATTAAAAAGAACAACTTGTATTTGAGATTCAAGACATAAGTGTCATGAATGTATTTTACACTTAAAAATCAGTACATTAGATGAATTCTATTAAAGAACCTTATGCCATCAAAGCTAGATTCCTCCCCCAAAATCTCCAGGACACAGGTGTCATGACAACATTTATTATATTTGGAAACAGTGTTGCCTGAGAAATTGAATGGTATATTTATCTTTCAGCTAGCTAAGCAAATTAGCCAGCTCCAGGGTGGCTAGTGTTGCCAGTGTGGACCTATTCAATAAAACTTTCAATTTTATAAAGCAATACTGTAAAAGGTCATCTAAAGCCAGTAGCCTTTAGAGAAGGTAGGTAGGCATCAGTTTAATGGTTTTACTTTCCACAGAAAACCAATTAAAAAAGAGTAGTACCATTAGATCCTTATTTGATGCTCTTTCAAGGTATCATGGCTGCTTTTCTGACAATAAATGCCAGAATAGCGCACCCCATTACTTTACCCCCCCCCCCTGAATGCGCAAATATATAGCCTGAACTATACACACTTTATTACTTTTTGGTAACTTTTCCAAAAATTTAAACATTGAGATAGCTAAGAAATAGAGATAACTTTAATGTCAGAAAGTTTGCCATCTAAATACATCATTCCTTTTTGTGGGAAATACATTTTATCCCCACCTGCTTTTAGGGTCAAACAGTTTGTGGCAATGAACTGTAAGTGAGGAGAGAGTTGACTCAATAGTAATCAAAACTCTTACGACAGAATTTTGATATCAATACATACATAAACAAAAATTAGCTTCTTATGCTGATTTGAAATATATATAATTCATAGAGTTTAGTGTTACCAATAAAAAGCTACAAACCCCAGAAAACTTGCCTGATTTTCAGAAAAAGGAGGAAACACACCCAGAAAGTTGAGGAATTTTAATGAAACTTGCACCATCAGATTCAGCAATTCAGAGAATCCTACTGTAATAATCTTACTAGTTTACAGTTTACACTACTGTAAAGGTTTCAAGCTGCTGTGTGAAAAATCATGCAATTTTGTGTTTTTTGCCAGAAGAAAGATAATAGATGCATGTTTATTTGTTCTTGTTTTTTTTTTCCATACCTGATTATATTGAATCAATAGTCCAAGAATATAAGAGAGGCCTCATTGAATGGAAATTTGAAGTACTAGTGCCCCTTGTAAGTGACCAAAAAGATTAGTGGGCAACTAGCCACCTTCCCTTGTACCCTTTTACCCAGTCCCCTAATCAAAATTTTGAGATAACAATTTTGTTCAGCATAGTTGAAAGGATCAATAACTATGCCTTTGGGGATAACAAGACCCCCACAACCCATCAGAAAATAGATGCAAATTATGAAATTTGCCCACTGTTTACATATAGTATTCATTATTGGGAAGTATACAAACATTTTTCATGGGGATGGGGGAGAATTTTCTGTTATGAGGGAAGTTTCCAGGATGAACTTTTCAGGGAAAATATGACAGATTCCTGTACAAAATTCTTTTTATTTGTCTTTCTTTCTCTTTGTCAACTCAATTTTACATGTTGATATGTTCTGAAGGAATTATCCATGGGAAATTTTCAGCAGGGTTGGAATTATCTGGAGGATTTTTTTTTTGTGGGAGAAATTCTCCATAAAGAAAATTTTCTGTAGAAGGTACTTTCCAGGGAGGGGGTGCATTTTCTGTGAGAGTTACTTTCTAGAAGGAATTCTCTGGAAAACTCTCTGCAGATGTGGGCAGGGATTTTAAGCATGATTAAAAAACTGTCATAAATAAAGTCCTTTTCAAGTGAAAGTATGCTGAAGATGATTTTTAAGATGGAATAACTCACAAGAACTTTTCCAGAGGAGAATTTTCAGTAAGGATGAAATTTTCTGTGTTAATTTCAGGGGGGGGGGTATTTTATGTGGGAGGAACTTTCCACAAAAGACATTTTGTGGGGTGGGGATTTTTCATGGAAAGGGAACCAGATTTCCTGACATTATACAGAAAGCAATCAGAAATTAAGTGAAAAAAAAACAAGTTTTCAACTAAAAGTAAGGAGCAACACCAACACATAAAATAAATAGAAATTATTTGGCATATGAGGGGAGTTGGCCTGTCTTAAATACCTTTGCCCTTTAAGCTAAAGTTTGCCTTTTTGTCCTAATTCTTTAAGAATGACTCCTGAAACACAAGGGACACTTAATTAGAACAAGAAGTTTTTTGGAAAGTATTAAACAAATTTAGCATGAGGAGCATTGGATTGAGGAGGGGACAACCCCCTCACATATGCAATAGTGTCAGTTTGTTTTGAGTTTTAATGTTGTTACTTACTTTCAGGTTGAAAAACCTTGATTTTTGTAAAATCCAATATATAGCCTGAATTGTATATATGCACTGAATTTTCTATACATTACTCTTTTCTTCGAATCGATTTAACAGTAAATCAAAAATAAAAAAAAAATCAGTGCACATTTACAATTCATGCTATATATTTGACTATGAGAGAGTAGAAAGTTTGTGGTGCAAATTAGGTTTGTACTGCAGAAGTATATCATATCTGAATTCAGTGTGAAACTCTTATTATAAAGGTGTGTCTTTTTCTTAGCTATTTTAATATTCAGTTAATTGGAAAATTTACAAAATTTTGGTAGACAGATCCTTTTCTATTCAACATTTGCAGCTTGTTTTTTGATTAAAACAGAACAAAGAAAAGAGTCAGCATATTAAAAATAGCATAAATATATATAATTTTGGTTGCATATTTGCAAATTGCAGGGGAGGAGGGAGGGGGGGGGGTAAAGTAAAGTGATGTGCTTTAGGAGTAATATAAGTTTGTAATTTAGATTTTTTAAGGTAAATTTGGAAAATTTTCTATTATAGAGCTATGAATTTGCTGAGCATATAACTTGATGCCTTTTTATTATGCTAGTTCCAAATACAATGGTTGTTTATTCTGAAATTTAATTTAAGCCCTTCATGGACCCTTACAGAGGATAGTATTTTCTCTTATTTTTAACTACAGATAAGAGTTAAAATAATGGTAAAAAAACAATTAATATTTGATTACAATTCCATTTTGTCAACATTATATAATCAAAAGACATTGATTCAGCATCATCCAATTGAATAAAAAAATTATGTATCTTATAAAAATTGTCTTATTTACTTCAAACAATTAGCATCAATCTTGTTTAAACCTGTGTACCTCTAACTTTAATTGTCAGTGACAAAATCAAGAGCCTGAAAACATATTAGCCTAGGCCCATTGGATATATATAATTTAGGGTATATATTTTCACATTTTGTGGAAGGGGATTGAGCCTCCAGTGGACTGTAATTGAAATGTTTTAACTAGAATTATTCTGTATATTATGAAGTGAGAATTGTTTGCCTTTGATTCTTTTCTATAGCCAAAAATAAGAGAAAAAGGTACAATCTTTAAGGGCCCATAAAGGACTTAAAATAACAATTTCTAAGCAAAATGACTTATAAGAGTTATAGAATTTGATAAGAACATATAAAACCATTAAGTTGTATGATTATCTAACTTGTGGCTCAGTAATGAAAATATCTTCAAACTTAGGCTTATGGTTCAGTTCTAATTTAGTGACTTTTGGCTATCTCAGAAAGGGGCTAGGTTAGGAAAATGAAACTTTCAGGGATGGGTCTACAGGCTAAAGTATGTCCTGGGAAGTTTTTTAAAGTACCTACCTCCACTCCCTCTCCCTCTAGAGGGTCCTGACCTTTGAAAATATGTGTATTATAAAAGTGAAACCTTGCAAAATCAATCTTCTGCTTGAATGCAGTACAACAAAATTGTTTTCAGCTTCATAACTTTGCTCAATCCCAATTTATAAGGTTTTAAAGATATGCAAACACATTTACTAAATTTTGAAAAAAAAACATTGATATGGCTCATAATTCTACACAAAAAATAACAGGAATTTCATTTTGAGAACTAAAGGCAGAGAAAAAGCAACTGGTAACTGAAAATTAAGGTAAAATGTTGTTTTGTCAAAATTACAATTGGCATAGACCTGTCATGTAGGTGAATTTCAGGGAACCTAGAGAGAGAAGGAGTGGAGATGGGTACTTCAAAATATCTTCCCAAGATATAGTTCAGACCCATTGCTGAAAGTTTCATTTTCTTGACCTAACCCCTTTCTGAGATAGCAAGAAGTCACTAAACTAGAATTTTTCCCCAATAGTTAGCCTAGGCAGGGCTACTTCAAATAATTTCCAAGGAAATCATCAAGTCTCTGGATTCATCCCAAAGAGCTTTTTTAACCTTACTTGACCCCTTTCAAAGATAGACAAAATTTTCTTATGTACAAATTTACCCTAATTCTTAAATTATTGGGTAAAATTCTAGTTAATTGACTTCTTGCTATCTCAGAAAGGGTTTAGGTTAGGAAAATGAAACTTCCAGGGATGAATCTACAGACTAAAGTATGTCTTGGGAAGGTGTTTTAAAGTACCCACCTCCACTCCTTCTTCCTCTAGAGAGCCTTGAAATTTGCCTACATCACAGGTCTATAACCTATTGAAATTTTGACAAAACAACATTTTATCTTAATTTTCAGTTACTAGTTGCTTTTTCTCTGCCTTTAGTTCTGAAAATGCAATTTCTGTTACTTGAGTACAATTTTGAGCCATATCAAGTTTTTTTTCAAAATTTAGAAAATGTATTTGCATAGGCATATCTTTAAAACCTTATAAAATGGAATTGAGCAAAGGTATGAAGCTGAAAACAATTATGTTGTAGCCTACTTCAATTAAGCAGAAGGTCTATTTTGCAAGGGTTCACTTTTAAAACACACATATTTTAAAAGGTCATCAAAGGCCAGGGCCTCTGGAGGGAGGAGTGGGGGTAGTTGCTTCAAAATACCTTCCAAGGACATACTTGAGTCTGTAGATTCATCCCTGAAAGTTTCATTTTCCTAACCTAAACCCTTTCTGAGATAGCAAGAAGTCAATTCACTAAAATTTTACCAATTATTGTTTAAAACTTAACTTGTTTTCTCATTAGGCCTACAGCTTTTCCAACCCAATAACCCCTTCTTCTTCTAGGCTAATTCAAGAAAGAAAGCATAGATCTGTGGATCAAAATGAAAGTTTCCTGACCCCCTTTGGAATGATCTGTAAAACAGTTGGTCTATTACACTGGCCTAAATTTTTTTGCACTGTCTTATTTCAGCCTAGGCCTATTTGATATGTAAGTTGAAAAAGGAGATGACTTCGTCGAAAAATTTTCAAACTTACCCTTATAATATGTGTAGAACTAAGGTGCTATATGAGGTTTAGATCACCTTTTTTCTAGTATATAACCGTAGTTGAGCTAGGTATATGGAACTGACTTGAATTTCTTTCTGAGAGGCTTCTGTTTCTTCAACTACGGCACATGTTAGTTGTTGATGTCATTGTCAATTGCAATGTTATTTGAGCATGATTTAGCCCGTCACGTAAGTACTGATCTTTTTCCACAGACAGCGGGTATTTATCACAGAAAAAACGAAATCAACAAATTTTGGTCAATTGGCTAAGCAAATATTATAAGGGGTTTTATAGACAATGTCTACTCGATGGGGTGAATCACTTCATGAGATTAATTTCTGTAACCTTGGTGACAAATCATTTTCTCCACTAGTTTAGCTACTTATGTCAAACTGCTTCAATTATTCCAAAAAACCATGATAGTCAAGAGATATACATTACAACTTGCACTAGTTTTACATTTATTAAACATTACAACCATAAAATATATTACCAACACTAATATAGTATTTCAGTTTTAAGGCAAGTGTAACGCTACCACAGCACATCATTAGACTTGTACTTCTAATAAAACATCTCAATGTGGACACAGATATCTTGTGGGCCCATGGTGGAACTGAAGAATGGCCAACTATAGCACGGTAAGTAACGGCACCAAATAGCTTTACAACTTTTCTTCTAAATATTTCACGCTGGACATCATATTTTTTGCTGGACATCATGACATGGCAAGCATCTTCATATACATCACAAACAGTACAATGTGGGAAATCAACCAAATTCTACTTAAAAAGGATGGCATCAACTTTTGCATGGCCTTATCTGATTTGTAATATTTTTGTTGCAATTTTCCCTTCACTGTGAATCAGGTCCTTTTAACTCATATCCAGTATATTCCAAGCCACTTGGGTATATTTGGTAACCATAAGGCAGATGAAATAGCAAAAAAATGCTTTAAATATTGACCAGCCAAGTGGGAAACCAATCCCCATTAGAGATATTTACCGGTGGATTCTTGCAGAGGTATTGATAAACAATAAGAAATCCAACCCTATCACCTTTCCCCAGTACGCACCTTTCCAAGATTTATCATAGAATTCAGTCAGGTTCAAATGGGCTAAATTTTCAGGCATTTTCATATCAGTTTCCTAATTAAAGTGGTGAAGTTCCCTCCTCCCCCCCTTTGCAGGTCATGTAATCTTAAAAATGAAACAATAGATCATTGTCTATTTGAATGTAATATGCTGACGTCTGCACAGTATACCCTGCAATGTAATTTGTTAGAATGCTTCAAACGCCACAAAATTCCACTAACGGACCAGAGTCTTGCTAACTCTACTTGCACACAGAGCTCAATATAAATTCTCTTATAATTAAAATGCTTGCATCAAAAGAAAAACTACAAGATATCTGAGCAGATACAAATTATATAAGTCAAACCTGCTCAATAGCTCTGTCCATCACACAGAGTTATTCAAAAGGAAAAGGGGTGAATAGTGTTGACAGAAAAGCCCGTCTGCTGAATAAGAAGAAGAAGAAGGTCCATTTGGGGGAAGAATAAACTCATATAGATCAAAGATGGCGTCAGAGACTTTCTTAAAAAATTAGCTTTTTCATTTTCTACCGAGTGAGCCTCATAACCCTGAATATATTACTTATAAATAAATTTACCTACAAAATTTCATCATTCCTACCAGCCCATTTCACCATTTTTAACAGCTGCCTCCCAGGAATACTGGCATGGGTTGGGACCCATTAGCAAATCATCCACTAATATTACAATCTGTGTAGCAATTTTTTATCACAATTTTGTTTCACAGATAAATAATTTGAGCCAGAAAAAGAGTTGGAACAAATAAAAAAAATTACCAATTATACCATTTAACTTAATATACAAAAGAGCTTGGTGTATAGCAATCATTTCTGCAGAATATATACTAAGCTTGTCAGGTAGCTTAAACCGGGACAATAAAAGCAAAATCTATATCAGTTTCTGACTTGGATCCGTCAGTATATGTGCTGGTAAAGTCAGTCCAATGTATTGTCAGCCTATATCACTCTAATTTTAAACTTATTGATCCTACATGCTTGTTCCTGTCATCTAAAACTAAATTAATTACATCACTAATTCCATAAAAACTTGAGGGAAGGTCATATATGTTTGGGGTTTGGAACAGTCATGGGAGACCAGTATCATTCATTAGAGAAGAAAATTTATAAACTGTAGGGGCAAATCTTGGTCTAAACAGGAGACCTTGGTTCCATGTAGCAATGCAATTTTTTTAACACTATGTGATTATTGAACTAGCGGTTGGAGCCACTCCTACCCCTAGCTCTCCTAAGGGGAAATAGGGCCTGACAAGCTCTAGTGCTCTAAGCAATTGTTGGGGCCTCTCAGCTGTGACTTAAGCTCTTATCCCTAGTGAGACTAGAGGAGAGCCCTAAGTTGTGCCTTATCGCGGTGGAGTGGTGAAATGTTCAGCTGGTTGCCTAGCCTGACCGGCAGAACGGCTAACGCAACGGGGTGCCAGAAGTTTGGGGAGCCACTGGTAAAGGAAATTGCCGTGAAACACCAATGGATATAGAAGATTCGGGTATAACGATTGATACTAGAGCGTCCGCGTTAGCCGACACGGATCGGGTTTGGATGATGCCTGACTCAAGAAATAGGTAATCATCCACACCAAGATACTCAATGTTAGTTCTTTCTTGGAATGTAAGAAGTTGCAAAGCCGAGTCAACTCAGATGCTCCTTGCTAATGACATAAAAAAGTATGGTCTCAATATATGCTGCCTTTCCGAGACTAGATTGAACGAATTAATCTCAAAATTAATTGACGTCACGGATTAAGAAATATTTAAATTTTACAACTCTGGACCGACTGAAAGGAGCGGTCTCCACAGAGTCAGATTCCTCCTGAACCCAACTGCTGCATCCGCTATCATCTCTTGGCAACCAGTGTCAGCAAGAATCTCTACCCTGAGACTGAAAGTCCGGATTAGTAACGTGACTATATTGTCTGTCTAAGTGCCTATCAGAGATAGCCCTGATGATGCCAAAGATAAGTTCTACTTTGAGCTGTAGATAATACTTTACTCTGTCCCAGGGCGCGAAAAAGTATTTGTCTCTGGTGACTTTAATGCAAGGGTCGGTAAACAAGATGGAAGCACCGAAGGAGTGACATACCACCGGAGATGGAAGCCCGAACGGTGAGAGGCTGCTACAGCTTGCCAAATACAATAACCTATGTCTGGTTCACACCCAGTTCGAGCAAAAAAAGTGCCATCTTGTAACCTGGAGATCCAGTGAAGGGGTCACCAAAGCCCAGATAAAGCAATTTCTCGTCAGAAGACGTTGGATGAGCTCATGTCTGGATGCAAGAGTCTACAGAGGTGCAAATACAGGCTTAACAAATGGTTCAGATCACTTTTTTCTCATCTATAAATTCATTCGGATACTAAATACCCACAAAACAGATAAAAACCGATCGGTTTGATGTATCAAAACTATTGAGTCCACAAATCAAGATTGATTTCGAGCTATAACTTAACAACCGATTCGAGGCCTTTACCGACTACACTGACATCGAAGACCGATGGTACAAGCTGAAAGTCCTAAAAAAAGAGGTTGCTAAACAGGTTTTTGGTCATACCAAAAAGAAACAAAGGCTTTGGATCTTGGACAAAACAATTAAGCTAGTGAAAACAAACGAACCACTTCTCAGTGTCCCTAAGGAATTCCAAGAAATGCTCGTACGCTGGTAAATCAGTCTGCTCGTAGCAGCAGGGAGAAATGCGGGTCACAAATGGCTTCTGATATGCAACAAGCAGCAAAATCGCATACCTGAAGGGAAACATTCAAGCTGCTGAAGGAAGTGGCAGGCAAGTCCCCCATCTCCAAAGACTCCCTGAAAGACAAAACGGGCATTCTTATTCAGACGGAAAAAGACCGCCTTGAGAGATGGAAAAAAAATTCTCAGAGCTAATTAGTCCCACAAAAGCTCCATGTGACCTACCTAAGTTACATAATGTACAAAAGAATCCCTACCAGATAGATCTACAGCCACCGTCATTTGTTGATGTTCTGTGGGCACTAAAAAACATGAAAAGTAACAAAGATTCCGAAGAGGATGGTATCTCAGCAGAGATGTATAAGTCATCTCCCACACTATTATGTCAGCTGAAAGACTTGCTGGTTGAGATATGGACGAAAAAGTAATTCCCAAAGGATTGGAAACTCTCAGTACTTATACCAGTATACAGGAAGGGAGACAAGGCAGTCTGTTCGAACTACCAATATATATTACTAATAGACCACACGATGAAGGTCTTTTGCATAATTGTCCTCAACCGTTTCAAGGACGCCCGAGACTAGTTGACAAGACCAGAACAAGATGATTTCAGACCTGACAGGGGCTGTCAAGAACATATTCTTACCCTTCGCCCTATCCTACAACAGAGCAAGAAATTTCAACTGTCTACTTTCGTCGCCTTCATCGATTTTGTTGCCACTTTTGATTCCCTTATCTGAACTGAACTTTAAAACATCATGGTGGAAAATGGTGTCCCAGCCGACCTGATCGAAATACTCAGGGGAGTCTATGAGTCTACAGTTACAGTAGTCCAAATTGCCGACGAAAAACAAGGGAATTTAACATTGATTCAGGGGTCAAACAAGGGTGTCCCCTTTCTTCAGCTCTATTCAATTGCAAAATAGACTGGATAATGGCAAATTCACTTTGCACCCACAAAGAGTTTGTCGTCGATCAGAGAGAAGACAATCCGATCGCCCTGACAGACTTTGATCTCACAGACGATGTGGGTCTCATGAGTAGCTCTTCGGCTGAGGTCCAAAATAATAAATGGTCTCACAGACGATGTGGGTCTCATGAGTAGCTCTTCGGCTGAGGTCCAAAATAAAAATAAATGGTCAACGATATCTCCTGTACATAAAAAAAAAGTTTGCCTCGTGATAAGCAAATCTAAAAAAAAGTCATGAAAGCAAACGCCCCAAACCACCCAGATATCAAACTAGAGGGCGAAACCATTGAAACTTTTGAAGAGTTCTGCCACCTTGGTTCTATCCTAACTCCAAACACAGGCGTAGAAGCTGTCGTTAGAGCACGAATAGAAAAGACATGGGCGTCTTCCCAAGCATGAAGAAGTCGCTTTGGAATACACATGAAATTAGCATCAAAACAAACATTAACGTCTACAAGGTAGCTGTTCGATCGATCCTGCTGTACGCTTGTGAAACTTGGCCTTTAAAACCCAAAGAAACACGTACATTAGAAGCATTCGACCATCACTGGATGAGACAAATACTGCGAGTTAGCTGATGGTCTCATATCTCAAACACCGAGGTTCGAAGGTGTTGTGCCCCGAAAGCCCTCCCCCTCACAGTAATCATAAGAAAACGAGGACTGAAATTCCTGAGACACACACTACGATGGCCAGCTGGAACCATATCCCACGATGTCTTCGCCCGTGATCCCTTTCCTACTTGGAAACATAGACCAGGCGGCCAAATAAAGGAATCTCTTACGGACATTCAAGAATGACTTGGATCTTTGGGGTGGCTTCCATTGACATGGATGCTGTTGGGATAAGGACTGGCTGAAAATTGAAAAAAAGGCCGCTGTTGACAGATCGTGTTGGACTATGTCAATCATCCCCTTGTCCATTGGTGCCGGGCAGGATGGATTATCGTCTGGTTCCCGCCGAAAGTAAAACATAAGTAAGATTGTTGATCCCATTTTTTAGAAAGTACTGGGCTTGGGGATTATTTTTCTCTTCGGAAGTGATGTGATGCCAAGCCCAGAGAAAAAAGCTGGAATGGGGGTGGTTTTTATACAGCCCAGAACTCATCGGATATTTTAATTAAAAGGTGAGTCTTGTTTCTGGAGATATTATTTAGTCACTTCTCTATATAAAATACTACGCAGAAATATGGAGGTCCTCTTTTAGAAAGGCAAATTGTGTTTTGAGGAGGTTTGCCCTACTCTTCAAGTTACCAACAAGATAGTCAATAGTCAAGATAGCCAAGACAGTAGATAGCATTTTTGAATCCAGCAATACTACTAGATACCAAAACTTTTCTGCCTGTCGAATACTTACACCTGCCAATGAGTCTATGGGGGGATGAACATTTGATTGACATTTTTTAGAGAATAGGACACTTACCGATTTCTTTGTTGAGAATGACATGCTGTTTTGCACTGTCTAATTTTACAAGTAATCTAAGGCTTTTTGGACTGAAGCCTTAATGGGTCCCCATCCCGAGAGGAAGCCACAACCCCAATATTATTAGAATGTAAGTATAACTTACAACCCAATATGGTCTCCAGGTTTATATCATGGCAATACACTAAAAACAATAGAGGGCTGAGGGCCCCTCCTTGAGGGAGGCCTGTATTAAATGGGCAATTAACAAGAGCTAAGAGCCCATGTGGCACTTGTGACGAGACCGGAGGAGCCAAGAGCTCATATGGTCTCGTCACAATTCTTTGTTGAGAATGATGCTTAATGCCGGTCGGGATTTAAAATATGAGCTCTGAGTCACGAGGTCCTTCTAAATATCAAAATTCATTAAGATCCGATCACCCACTCGTAAATTATAAAAACCTCCCTTTTTTCTATTTTTCCTCTCCCTTCAGCCCCCCCCCAGATGGTTGAATCGGGGAAAACGACTTTATCAAGTCAATTTGTGCAGCTCCATGACACGCCTACCAATTTTCATCGTCCTAGCACGTCCAGAAGCACCAAACTAGCCAAAGCACTGAACCCCAACCTCTAACTCCCACAAAGAGAGCGAATCCAGTACGGTTACGTCAATCACGTATCTATGACATTTGCTTATTCTACCAACCAAGTTTCATCCGATTTCTCCACTAAGTGTTTTCCAAGATTTCCAGTTTCCCCTCCAACATCCCTCCACTCTAAGTGGTTTCCAAGATTTTAGCCCCCCCCCGAACTACCCCTAATATCACCGGATCCAGTCAGGATTTAAAATAAGAGCTTTGAGACACGATATCTTTCTAAGGATCAAATTTCATTAAAATCTGATCACCTGTTCGTAAGTTAAAAATACTCATTTTTTCTAATTTTCCAGAATTAACCCCCCCCCCCCAACTCCCCCAAAGAGAGTGGATCCGTTCCAGTTATGTCAATGACGTATATAGGACTTTTGCTTATTTTTTCCACCAAGCTTCATCCCAATCCCTCCCCGTTAAGCGTTTCCCAAGAAATTAGGCCCCTCCCCCAAACTCTCCCCAATGTCACCGGATCCGGTCAGGATTTGAAATAATAGCTCTGAGAAGCAATTTCCTTTCAAACATCAAATTTCACTAAGATCCGATCACCCGTTCGTAAGTTAAAAATACCCCATTTTTTCTAATTTTTTCCGGTTCAACCGTCCCCCCACTCCCTCCCAGAAGGTCGAATCGGGGAAACGACTATTTCCAACTTAATCTGGTCTGGTTCCTGATACGCTAGCCAAATTTCATCGTCATAGCTTACCTTGAAGTGCCTAAAGTAGCAAAACCGGGACAGACAGACAGACAGACCGACCGACCGACCGATAGAATTTGCGATTGCTATATTTCACTTGGTAGATATCAAGTGCCATACAAAAAACAGATGTCTGATATTTTGAAGTTATTTCTATATCCCCTTTTTGTCAGAAGATGTTCTATCCATGTTAAAACATGGGGGTTAACATTTAGTAACCTTAATTTTCCCATCAGAATACGAACATTCACTCTGTCAAATGCTGCTGTCATATCTAAAAAAAAGCTAGAGTTTCTTTTTCTAGGCAGAATCCCTGCTTTATCTTATTTTAGAGTCTCTCAAGACAGTCTATTGCACTGCGTTGGGGCAGAAAGCAAAATCATTCTGGTTGGACTGCTTTCTCAATTGCTGGTAGAACTATCTTTTTGATCAATCTCTACATTAGGTTGCAAGGACATGGGTCCTTTTGGGGCTTCAAGATTGAGACGATTTTAGGGTTTTTTCAGAGTGAAGGAATATGTCCTTCCTCAAGGAACCTATTAAATAAAGAAAAGACTGGAGCCTTAAACAGAGGAGATATATTTGACAACATCTTATTGTTAATTTTGTATGGGCCCATAGCACCAGGTTTAAATCTTTTAATAACCATATCAAGATCCTCTTCTTCAAGTTAAATATCAGTTTTAGGGGGCTCCTGTGTAAGCTGTACAGTAGGTCTATCTTTAGGAGAATGTTGTTGAGGAACATTTGCAATTAGATGGTCATTCAGAATTTTTATTTTTTTCTGGTGCTTTTGAAGCAGTAATTTCATTGTGTAACATGATCCCAAATGTAGGGGAAGAACATTGTCCAGAGAAGACTTTCCAATCTCTTATTCAAGTTCGTTTTGGTGAACTTTGTCTCAATAAGGGTCCTCCGTCCAGTTTTGATTTGTTGGGGAACAGCTTTCCTAAATTGGCTTGTTTTTCATTTATTTCAACTTTGTTTGCAACAGTAGGATTCTTCTGAACTTCTTTCTCGCTGTATTTCTTTCCTGGAAAAGCTTTTTGGCAAGCAGCTTCCCACCGTGAAGTGGAGCTTATAGATTTCTTCTTAATTTTACATGGCAAAATACTTTTTTACCTGCACGCACCATCACTTGTGTCAACTTCTCATTAGGATCCACGACAGATTTAGGTAGTTCACCATCCATCAGATTTGAGTCCAGCTTTCTCTACCATTCTGGTCAGCGCTCCTTTTGAAACCTCCAAGCAGCAGCTTTCCAGAACCGGAATCTAGAAGCAGACAATTCAAATACAAACATTATTGGAAAGTGATCAGAGTCAAATTGAGAGGGTATGTCAACCTCATAACCATCTGCCAGGTCCACTGAAACTATTGTTGATTCTATAGTAGAAATCTTCCCTTGATAGGGTTTAGCCTAGTACCTAAATCTATTGGAGTGACAAGACAAACCACATTTTGAGGGTCTGTTATAAAATATGCTAGAAATGTGGAGTTGTAATTTGGAGATGAATTTGAATCCCACGTTGGGTTGTGCAGGTTGAAGTCATCAGCAATTATTTCCCTCTCATTGCACTTCTGAATAGAATCTTTGAAGTGTTTAAAATCGAAGTCAGTTGAAGCCTTCATTAAACTGTCTGTTCCATCTTCTTTCATAGATAAAGTCCAGTTTCGCTTTTTCCTGGGATAACAGCATCTGAAATCTTAAATGGGATTTATCCTTAACTAAAGTCAGGAACTCTCCCCCTGATCCTGTCTTCCTGTCCCATCTAGCCACACTATAACCCTTAAAAGCTGGGGATTTTTGTTTCTTATTCAGTATAGTTTCCTGTAGTAAAACAATTTCAGGCTTACTTCTTACTAGCAGATTTTTCAGTTCCACTACCTTTGATTTTACCAAGGCTCTTAAAATTATATCCTCATATTTGAGTCACCGATCTATGCATTTGCAACTGAATGATATGAAATCAAGAGATTATTATGTTCGTAGCAGTGTTCCCCAGGCATCCCCTCTTGACCCTCTTTTCTTTTCAATATGTATTAATTACATCCATCAAACAATTTGTGATTTGACAACGAATGTTAGAAATGGAGACGAAACAAATAAATCTAGGAAATTTCTTTTGTACCTAAATCTATTGGAGTGACAAGACACTCCTGTCTTGTCACAAAAAAAACACTACTGTTTGGTAGATTAAATTATTTTCTAAACTTAAATACTAAGTTAGCTGAGCTACAACTTTCTAAACCTGAAACGATTTAAGGTCATGATTTCAATAGCAGGAAATAAAAAAAATAATAACACTTAAAACGGTTTTTTTTTAATTGAGAGCAAGGAGAGACATCAAATATTAAAAAATATAAATTATGCTGTACGAGCGGGGAAGTCCTCTCGGTGTCCCGGTCGTCAGTTGTGTCCCGGTCTGTAATGTCTATTCGAACAATCCCTGTGTCCCGGTCGTCATTTATATATCCCGCCTGTGCCCCCGGCGTCCCCGTTGTAGTTGTGTCCCTGCGTCCCGGTCGTCATTTATATTCCCTTTGTACCAATCGTGATTTGTGTCCGGGTGTCCCAGTCTGTAATTTCTCTTTGAGGTTCCCGGTCGTCATTTATATTCCCTGTGTCTCGGTCGTCATTTGTGTCCCGGTATGTAATTTCATCAGTTGACAAACATGACGTCAGTCGACAAACAACTTCATGACGCATACAGCTCAATCCTTATAATGACGTCAGTCGACAAACATGACGTCCATTTTCTGAAAAAAAAACTGGATAGTGTCTTTGTGCTCTAAAAGATGAGAATATTTGATTTTAAATTACTGCCGCCTTAGTGAATATGCAAAATGAGATCCATCAATGATGATTTTTTTTTATTTATTTTACCCTTCGTGCCGCAGCAGTATTTTTTATGCTTATTACTTTCAAAATTTCTTTCTAGCCACAATTAAAATTTCTGGCCACCAATCTTCTATGTAATTGGTTGAAAACTAGTATTAGTTGCTGGTGCGTCAATCGAAATTAAATATTATTACGCCTGAGACTACAACTCTGAGACTCGTGTGAAGCTTTTGCCAAGCCGTAGTCATAGTTGCGGCTACGACTACAACTAAGCCCCATATGAATGGTCACTTACTCATAGTTTACAGCAATTTTCCCCGTTTCCTTTGAGTATATCATTTGGTTTTTAAAAGAATAAGTAATTGGTATGGCTGGATTCCAGAGACATTCACATGTTCTTACCCCCTTTGCTCCCCAAAGGAAATGAGTTAGTGATGTCCTTGTCTCAATTACAAGTACCCAAGACAGAAATTACATTTCATTTTTGATTTCACCACTGGAGGATCTCCGATTGAAATGACTGGAGTAAGCATTGAAACCAAATGTTGAAGATGTTGAACATATGACGATTTAACTTGAAAATATTGCATCTAATTTCCAGTACATCAACTGAATTTTCTGTGGCCGTGTACTCATTTTTTATGGCACTTGGTATTTACCAAGTGACATATGGCGATCGCAATTTCTGTCGGTCTGTCTGTCTGTCCCGATTCCGCTAGTTTCAGCACTTCCAGATAATCCAGGACGATGAAATTTAGCAGGAATATCAGGGATCAGACCAGATTAAATTAGAAATAGTCGTTTCCCTGATTCGACCATCTGGGGGAGAGTGGGGGGACGGTAAATTTGGAAAAATTTGAAAAAACGAGGTATTTTTAACTTACGAACAGATGATCTGATCTTAATGGTATTTGATATTTACAAGACATCATGTTTCACAGCCCTTATTTTAAATCCCGACCAGATCTGGTGACATTGAGGGGAGTTGGAGGGGGAAATCTCAAATCTTGGATAACGCTTATAGTGGAGGGATCGGGATGAAACTTGTTGGGAAAAATAAGCACATGTCCTAGATATGCAATCGACGTAACTGGAAAGGATCCACTCTCTTTGGGGGGGTTGGGGGGTCTAAAACTTTTATTTTAAATTCCGGCCAGATCCAGTGTCATTGGGGGGAGTTGGGGGGACTGGAAATTTTGAAAAACACTTAGAGTAGAGAGCCCAGGATGAAACTAGGTGGGGAGAATAAGCACAAGTTCTATATACGTGATTGACATAACCGAACCAGACAGCTCCCTTTGGGGGAGTTGGAGGGAACCCAATTCCATAATTCGGAAAAATTAGAAAAAATGAGGTATTTTTAACTTACGAACTGGTGATTAGGTCCTAATAAAATTTGATTTTTGGAAGGAGCTCATGTCTCAGAGCTCTTACTTTAAATTCTGACCGAGTCTGGTTTAAATTGGAGGTATTTGGAGGAAGAAACTTGAAACGTTAGAGTGTAGAGATCGTTAGACGTGTAGATCGTTAGATCGTTAAACGCTTAGACTGTAGAGATGGTGATGATGTTTGATGGGATGAATAAGCAACCTACAAGTCACCTACAAGTCGTAGGTAAGTGATTGAAATAGCCATACCGGATCGACTCTCTTGGGGGGAGTTGGGGTGGGGGAAGCTCTTGCTTTAAATCCTGACCATATCCAACGACACTGAGGGGATCTGGAGGGGGAAGCCGGAAATCTTTGAAAAACTGAAAATTGAGGTATCTTTACCTTAAGAATGGGTGATCAGAACTTAATGAAATTTGATATATAGAAAAATCTTATGTCTTAGATGTTCCATTTTCATTTCAAATCGGATCCGGGGACAGAGGGGATTAAAGGAGGGAAACAGAAATCTTGAAAGCTTGAAATCTGGGAAAACGCTTAGAGCAGAGAGATAGGGATGAAACTTGATGGGAAGAATAAGCGCAAGTTATAGATACGTTATTGGCATAGCTGGACCGGATCCACTCTCTTTGGGGGAGTTGGGGGGTGGTATCAAGTGCTTTGGCAAATTTGGTGCTTCTGGACGTACTAGGACGATAAAAATTGGTAGGCTTGTCAGGGACCTGCACAAATTGACTTAATAAAGTCGTTTTGCCCGATTCGACCATCTGGGGGGCTGAAGGAAGAGTAAAAATCAGGAAAAATTAGGTATTTTTAACATACGAATGGGTGATTGGATCTCAATGAATTTGGACATTTAGAAGGACCTCGTGTCTCAGAGCTCTTATTTTAAGCCTGACCGGTATTAAGCCTCTGATTTTTCTTTTAAATCAGTCTATTGATTCTTAGAATTATTCTAGAGCTCATGGCTCTTGGCTCTTCTGACCTCGTCACAAGTGCGATATGAGCTCTTAGCTCTTGTTCATGTCAAAACTTGCTTTTTAAATTTTTTTTGGAGGAATTGTGCCCTGCAATATAGTATTGTTCAGAAAATGACACGGAAAACGGAAAAATATAATGGTTATTAAAAACAGCTGTTATGATCATTACTAGATTTCAAAGGTAATCATCACATTAAAAACACTGAAGACGTTAAAAAATTATTCAGATGGATAGGCAGTGGTCAATCGAAATCAGACAGAATGTGATTAGGTTCGTCAATGCCTTTGTTGGCTGCGCTAAAAAGAATATTTTGCCTCATAGCAATGCAGTCATTCGTAACTATATTAGCCTTTTCTTTAAGGACTCGCTTAATAACTCCCCATTATACTTCCATCTTACTTTAGCTACTGTTAAATAATAGCTGACGTCTCAAGCCACATTTGAGTTTTAATATCGACAAAAGAGTTGCTAAGCTAAGACAATTTCAGCAGTCTGTATACTCTATATTCAACAATATGTCATGGCTAACGCAATAGCACTGCCTAAGTAAAGAGCGATATGGGCACAATGTATTATTTGTTTATTTATTTATTTTTCTAGACCAGGGCACTTCATATCGTTCATAGACCAGAGCCCTCAGGGCAATATGATGTTCTGGCATTCCACTAGGCCTGCGGAAAAAAAAACTATAGACAGATCACTGCTACCGATGCAAAAAAGGGATTTTCCTTGTTGTTCATGGAGGGGGGCTGCAATTTTCCCGAACAAGTTTAACCTTCCCGATCCCAACGGTATACTTTTCATTTTGATCTGGCGCCATTTTCGTGGAGTTTCCAGCTTTTTTCCAAATCGCAATAGATTTCTTTTCGCAATAAACTTCTACTTTTAAGACGAACCAAAATAATAGTTTCCATCCCACAGTCAGTGTCAGATGGCAAGTTTCACTAGGTAGTTTTTTTTTCAAATGTGTTTTTTTTTTACTTTTGGTTACTATGTGCTGTGGTTCGCTTTTTACTAGATTGCAGCTACCACTGCAACTATAACGCTTGATAAAATACCTTCCCGGGACAAAATGAGTGCCTCATGTCTACAAAATCAATGAAATTATCTTGTATTAAAAATAATCATATGAGGGGCAAAACCTTTAAATGATCAACGTTACTGGCGCAGTTTAATTCAACAATGATAAAACATGCGAAGGAACATTCGAATTTAAATTGGTTGTAGGATTGTACTAATATAAAGTAAGCAAATTATGTGACATTTCAGTTTTGTGTCAGCTTCAGGGTGAGGGAGGAGGAAAAGTCACATACAAAGGAGCGTTGACCCTTGGGTCCCGGCTCCATCAATTCAATAATCAATTCCTATATTTTACGGATTTGGATAGGTCTATCTGATAATCTTGGTTCCCAAACTGGTACAATTCTTATTTCATTGTTATTTCATCCTTTAATTACTTATACAATAGGCGTAGACAATAAGATAATGTAGACTTCAAAGTTCCATCACCACTCAATGTGATTTTTAAATGTTCTTTTCAACTAAAATTCTACAAAAAGTATGCTTGATTAATGAACAGTTTTGAATTGGGTCTTAAAACATCACTGTAATCCAGGGGCGGATCTAGAGTAAAATTTTGGACGGGGGCGAATTGACGGGGGCGCCAATCAGCAAAATATTAGGAGGGGGAGCAATGTGACAAAGGTGCCAATAATTGAACAAATTGACAAATTTATTCTATAAAAGAGTAAACAAAAGAGAATGAGGGTTCCAGACAAATATTGGGGGGAGAAGGGCCCAGAGCCCCCCAGCCGCCCGAAAAAAGTCTGAGCCTCTAAAAATGGTATCGGGTCAAAATAAAAAGTGTACCATCAGAATCAAAATGGCCAAAATTACAGTCAAAATTACAGTACAGTCCAAAATTACAGGGAAGTTACAGTCCTCCTCCCTGAGCAACAAGGAGAATTAATTTTTGCATCGGTAGCACTGCTCTGTCTCCCGTTTCTTTTCGGGTTTTATTTCAGCAGGCCTAGCGGGCTACCAGAATACTATAGAGAGATGCTCAATGGCTCATTCAAAAGCTATTTCTCATATCTACGTGCTTTTTATAAATTCCCCCATCTGTAAGTGCCATATCGAACTAAAATGGCACTTTCTGTGCCATTTCTCAAGGGTAGGCACTAACACGCTACCAGATGATCGTAGACAGATTTTTTACAGCTCATATAAGGATATTGCTTATATCTAAGTCCATCATGTAAATTCCACCAGCAACAAGTTCCAAATGCCACTAAAAATGGGACTTCTGGTGCCATTGACTTAAGTGGAAAAGCTGGAACTAGTGGGTTACCAGAGCTTTTAATAGCTATTGCTCCTATCTACGTGATGTTTGTCAATCCTACCATTCAAAAGTGTGATATAGCACTAAAAACATTTTCGGTGTTACTTCTAAAGTAGAAAAGTTTGGAAGTAAAAACGATATCATTGTAACAATTATGATCCAAAGTCCTTAAATGAACTTTTGCAATAATATCTTTCGTATGTTACTCCTCTAATCCCCTTTAATAAGCTACGTAATTAAAGTACAACCACCCATATATCAAATTATTTCCCGCTTGGGTTTTTTTCAATCACAGTTTTGCCCCTTATACTATTACTTTTAATATATGATAATTTCACTGATTTTGTAGATGTGATGCACTCATTTTTTGAAACATGTCCCGAGAAGGTATTTTATCAAGCATTATAGTTGCAGCAGTAGTTGAAACCTAGTGAAAAGCGAACCCCAGCCCATAGCAACCAAAAGTAAAAAAAAAACGTTTTGAAAAAAAATTACCTAGTGAAAAAACTGCCATCTGACACTGATTTAGGGATGGAAGCTATTATTTCGGTTAGTCTTAAAAGTAAAAGTTTATTGCCAAAAGAAATTTATTGTGATTTCGAAAAAAAAGCCTGAAACCCCTCGAAAATGGCACCAGAGAAAATGAAAAGTATACCATTGGGGTCGACATGGTTGGAAACTTGTACGGTAAAATTAAAGCCCACTCCATGAACAACAAGGAAAATCACTTTTTTTGTGTCGGTAGCACTGATCTGTCTCCGTTTTTTTTTTCAGTAGGCTTAGTTGAATACCAGAACATCATAGAGAGATGATCAATGGCTTATTGAAAAGCTATTTCGAGTATCTACGTAATTTTCATAAATTCTGCCTTCTGCAAGTACCATATGGCACTAAAATGGCACTTTTGGTTCCATTTCTCAAGAGGTGGCACTAGCAGGCTACCAGAATATCGTAGACAGATTTTTTATAGTTTATATGAAATATATCGTTCATATCTATGTTCTTCATATAAATTCCACCATCTGAAAGTTCCAAATGGCACTAAAAATGGCCCTTTTGGTGCCGTGTCTCAATGGGAGAAACTGTGGTTATTGAGCTAGTAGAACTTACAAGAATGATGTTTAATAGCTCATTTAAAAGCTATTGTTCATTTATACGTCCTTTTTTTTTTTTTATTATCAATTTTACCTAGGCCTTTTATCTTTTTTCTAGGCCTAGTCGGTTGCTAGAACATCATAGAGAGATTCTTAAGAGCTAATTCAAAAGCCGTTTCTAATATGTACGTGGCTTATATAAATTTCACCATCTTCAAGCGCCATAGCCTATGGCACGGAAAGTCACTTTTTATGCCGTTTCTCAAGGGGTAGGGCTAGCGGGCTACCAGAACATCTTAGATAGATTTTTGGTAGCTCATATAAAAAGTATTCCTCATATCTACATTCTTCCTATAAATTCTACCATCTGCAAGTTTGAAATGGCACTAAAAATGGCACTTTTGGTGCCATGTCTCAACTGAAAAGCTTGAGCTCGTGGGCTAGAGAACTTTTTTAGAGTAATATTTAATGGCTCATTTGAAAACTTTTGCTCATGCTTTTTATCAATTCTGCCATACGTAAGTGAGATATTGCAGTAAAAACAACACTTTTGTTACCACCTCTTAAGTGGAGGATCTTAGAAGTATTAGACGATATCATTGTAATAATTAGGATCCAAAACTCTTAACTGGGGGTTCACAAGAACACCTTCCACATGTTACTGGTTCTAGCCTCCTTAATAAGCTACGCAATTACGTCTTACAAACACCAATATATTAAATATGTACAGCGCTGGACTTCAAATTAGAATATCGTGCGTTTGATTCTGGTTTGGATTTCTTTTTTCAATAATGGCTTGTCCCTTCTTATGATTACTTTTCAGATAATGCACTATTTTTGCATGTCTTATGTTTTTAAAGCATATCCTGGGAAACCTACTTGCACTTATGTCTACGTGCTTTTTATCAGTTTTACTATCCATATGAGCCATATAGCACTAAAAATGGCACTTTTAGTGCTACTTCTTATGTGGAGGAGTTTGGGAGCATAAAACGGCACCATTACAATAATTATGGTCCAAAGCCCTTAACTAGAGGTTTATAAGAACCACTCACATATGCTCCCCCTACAGACCCTCTTAGTAAGTTTCATAACTCAACTACTCATCAAAAAAGTAAAAGATTATTGCAAATTCAAATTAATTATAACCAAAAACTTTTCAACTAAAAATCTACCAAAAATTAAACTTGAATGATCAACAGTCTTAAATTGAACCTTCAAACCTCCCTGTGCGATGAAGCCTGTGAGCTAGTTCTAGCGGCAGTAACTGAGGGGAAGGGACGTCCTTGTCCCTTAGTTTTTTGCTCCTCCCTAGGTTTTGAAAAACACCCTTTTTTGGTCCTTTCATTGGAAAAGGCACTTCTTTTATTTGAAAAAAATGGGGGAAACAACTGAAAGTGTACTTTGTGGGAATGTGCTCTCAAGTCAAATCTATAAAAAGTGATTAGGTATAAATATAAGCTTTTAAACGAGCCCTTAAACAGCTCCCTTTTGTTACAGTAACCTTCTAGTTTCTGTTAGTCAGTAGGGGATTTCTAAAGCCCTGTCAACATTATGGCCTTTACAGGCGAAGTCGCATAGTTTACAACAGCTTTCTGCTCATCGAAAAACAAGCGTTCTATTGTTTTGTGAAGTATAGGTAATGAACTTTATGTTATACACTGAAAGTTTTTTGTAACTGTCAAGGTTCCTTGCAGTATTTTCTACTCCCCTAGATCGGTGATACTTAGAAAATATATTAAAAATAAGTTTTTAACTGACACTTAGGAGTGACATTAAACTTAAAACAAATATACATTATTCTGTATAAATAAAAAAGATGATGGCAGCGTTGTCTCAACATTAAGCTATAATAAAAAACGAACAAAGATTAATTTAAAAAAACTAAGTTTTTCCGAGGGAAGTAAAGAGCGAAGTTGAAACTTCGTTGAAACGAAGTTGAATTTTCGATTTACACTTTCCCTTTTACTAGTCCGTGTCTCCGTAGGGAGGTGGCACAATCAAGTCTGGAAAATGCTGCATTAAGATGAAGTAATATCATTTTTTACTAAGCAGCTCAGGATGACATATTTAAATACTACTAGGAAGTCTAGCCCTACCTCCACGGAGAAATCCCCCCCTCCGCTTAGAAATATCTTCTAGACAATTCAAACCTGGTGAATTTTTTCCCCAGAAAATTACCCTTAACACCTCCACGCATAAAATTGAGATTGAATAGAGAAAGCAAGACATATAAAACGAATTTTGTATAGGAATTATGGCAAATTCCCTGAAAATGTGTACATACTTATCAATAACAAATACTATGAGTAAACAATGGGCAAATTTTATAGCTTGAAGACCTTTTCCTCGGGGCTGTCGTGGGGGGGGATGTTATGTCCAAAGCCATAGTTATTAGGCCTTTTAACTATGATTTACAATATGATAAATATGATATCTCAAATTTTTAACCAACGATTTTGGGAAAAAAGGTGGCAGAAAAGGGTACCCTCTAAACTTTTTAGTCACTTAAATGAACACTAGAAGTTTTAATTTCGGTTCAAATAAGCCCTCTCACGATATTCTAGGACTACTGGGTTTATACGATGACCCCTGGAAAAATACCAAATAAACACGCATCCGTGTTGGTGAAAAATAGTGAAAAAACCGTGTTGGTGAAAATGGTGAAAAATACAAGTTTCCAAAATTTTTACAGATAGATGCTTGAAACCTCTACGGTAGGTTTTCTGTTACGCTGAATTTGAAGGGATTTTTATTAAAATTTTCTACGAATATTTCTCAGGCTCGTAGCCTTTAATATATAAGACTAACCTTAATGAAATTTACATATTTGAAACCAACATAATATGTAGATTCTTTTGATATATCTATTGGTATTAAAATACCGTTTTGAGAGTTTCGGTTACTACTGAGCTTGGTCGCTCCTTACTTATGGTTCGGTACCACGAACTGTTTGACTATACAGCTCAGAATGATGAGTCATACTTCTCTGTCAATACTTAAGTGTAGTTTTCGACGGTCAGCACTTGTATAGAGGAAAGGCTCCATCTTCTAATACAAAGCTTTTAATTCAATGTTAGATTCGACAGAACTTGGTAGAGGTTTTTTTGCCTGCCAGTTAAGGGATTCTCGAAAGCTTCTAGATGCAAAGTTTATGTGAAAATGCCAAGCGTGGTGTCAAATAGAGGTATATTGTTCAAAATTGTAGTACCTTCTAGTGCTTCCTTCTCTGATTTCATACCAATATATGCAGCCATAACGGCTGTATTTGTTGAACTGGGAAAATATATGTAATCTGGCACAGGCAGATTTGTAAATTTGAACGTGTTCCTTATCGTCGGTGCCGTAACAAACTAGGGACACTATGGATTAATATTGTGTCTGTAACTACGCTTTGCCTAAACCTTTTTTTGAAAATAGATGAAGCAAATGCTTTTTTTCTCCCTCTAAGATGATCAGAGAAAATACCTTTAAAGACCTTTCTCTTGGGGCCATGGTGGGGGGGGGTCAAGTTATATCCAAAGCCATAGGTATTAGGCCTTTTAACGATGATGTACAAAATGGCTATCTCAAAATTTTGATCCGACGATTTTGGGAAAAAGAGAGGCCCGAGGAGGCCTAGCTACCATTCAATCTTTTTGGTCACTTAAAAAGGGCACTAGAACTTCTAATTTCCTTTCAAATAAGCCGTCTCTCGATATTCTAGGACTACTAGGTCAATACGATCACCCCAGAATAAAAAACAAATAACCAATTATCCGTGATCTTTATTCTGGTGAAAAATACAAAATTCCAAATTTTTGCAGATAGGAGACTTATATATTTGAAACCAGCATAAAATGTCGTCGACTCTTTTGATATCTATATTTTTTTAAATACTGTTTTGTAGAATTTCAGCTCCTATTCAACAGGGTCGTTCATTACTTTCAGTTCGGTACCACGAACTGTTTGCCTATCCAGCTTGGACTGATGAGTCATACTTCCTCGTCTTTTCCTAAGTGCAGTTCTCGACGGCCAGCACTTGTATGGAGGAAAGACTCCACTTTCCAATATAAAACTTTTAATCTAATCTTAGATTTGACAGCACGTGATTGAGGTTATTGAGGTTTTTTGCTTGCCTATTAAATTTAAAGTCAAGTTTCAGGCGGAAAATGCCATCCGTGGTGTCAACAAAGAGAGGTATATTGTTCAAAATTGCAATAGCTTCTAGTGCTTCCTTCTCCGATTTCACTCTAATAGAGCCTGTGTTTGTTGAACTGTAAAAATTTATGTAATTTGGCTGAGGTAGATTTTTAAATTTGAACACTTCTCTTATCATCGGTTCCTCAAGGAAGTCAGGGACACTATGGATGAATATTGTGTCTGTAACTACATTTTGCCTTGACCACTTTCTGAAAATAGATGAAGTAAATGTTTTTTCCTTCCATCTATGATGATCGGAAAATGAATCCATAAATAGATGCTGGTTATTCATAATAGAAATTTCCAGGCTCTTACTAAAGAACTGCATTCCATTCAGAGACGTTGCAGCATTTCTAGCACCTTGCTCGTGAGCCATCTCCACAACTGCTTCTCCACAATCTTCAACAATTATTACACGTTTAACATAGCCATAGATGCTGAAAACGTTAAATAAATGGTCGTTATTTATTCGTAAATCCAAGCCTTGTATCCATAAACATGCTGATCTCGAAAAAGCTAGAATTGATTTAGGTTCATTGTTCGACTTCAAATGCCTTTTACGAATCTGGCGCTTCTTTTTCTTTTCCGTTACATTGGTAACATTGATTTTAGGTTTATCTGATTTTTTACTCAGGCTCGGTTCTAGTTTTCTTGGATTTACTTTCATTTCCCTTTGTATATTATTTAAGTACTATGGCAACTTGTTTAAAAAATTGTTTAAACATGCCTGATCTTGTATTATTTATGCACAAGTGATGTTAATCTATAAACATCACAACTTTTGAATACTTCAGCTTTAGCGTCTAAAACTTCTATTTGTCAAAAACAATGCATGGGAAAATATTTTTGCATCAGGCGTTTTATCTCTATGGACAAAAAATATGGATAATTTGGTGAAAATACTATTCAAACTCCGAAAAGGTTTATAAAGTTAAAGTGTCGTCATTAAAAGAAGAAAACAGGAGTTCATTTTGAACATGGTCTTATTATAGCATGGGAAACATGCCGAAATGCCAGTTGAACTTCCAACTAAGAAAACCCAACGTACGCTGATTGATTTTCAGTAATTTTGTAAGCTACGTAGTAATGCAGAAAAACGTGAAATTGTAACTGGATACATTCGATATAAAGAATATAATGATCTCACAAGAAAGTTTGGATTTATAAAAAAGGGCATATGACTGGAAATATTACTTTAGGAAGACAATGGCATTTGAATGAATAATTTCGTGTTTCCAAACGATTTTCAAAAGATAGCATCATGTAAATGTTTTCATTTATATAAAAGAATAAGATTGTAAGGTTTTATTTAGGAAAACTGATACATTAGGATGTAGTAAAGCCAGCCAATGCATTTGTGTGTCTACAAGGACCAAAAATATAGGTAAATCAATCAATTATATGTAAACAATGTAGAACAAAAGAATTCATAACACATCCGTCAAAATGACGTAATTATATTTGCAATATGTGACGTGACCATTCTATGAGGGAATGAAATCCTGATATTCCAACCCTACAGTACAGCAAAGCTCACTTGCAAGGAGTGAGAGCCTCACGATTGGATATATACTAAACAAAAGCTACCGCTCGAACAAAACAGAGACTATCATGAAGGGCCGAAGGCTTTGACTGCTTACGATATTGCCTAAGCAAAACGAGGACCATTAGAAGCTCATATAGAATGGCCCTTACTCTAAAAAATGTAGGCTATATGATATATATCTATATACTCTCTTTAAAGCGAGGAAGCATATGTATATGTTCATGTATTTTGTTCCCGACAAGGGCTCAAAAATTTTTTTTCTGAAAACTAGCACACTGAGATTTTCTGGCTTGAGAAAAACAATCTATACAGGTGACAAGTTTGGGATAATTCTCTTAGAATCTTAGTTTAAGAAAAATATTTCTTATGTGAATGACGTCACATTTATTTATATTTAAAGAGTAAACAATACAAGAAATAGGAGGAATATGCATTGACAAATAAAGAGTTTCTGTCGTCATCTTACCAGGGTATGACGAAGGTAATGGTAGATACTTATGTAAAAGCCTTAGAGCCCGGTTTTGCACAATTTGTAATGGTTTAAGATGGGTTTTAAATGTTGCCATATAAATAACAGGACAATATGATAAATGGGAATGAACTAAAGAAAAATATAACAATCTTAATATTTCATAAGGGAAAAAATGTTGCAACCTATAGATGATTCCAACTCCTTGTGCTGTACTAAAATAAATCTTAAAACCAGTAAGCTTGAATTGAATATGCTAATAAACCTTAAAACGAACAAAAATATTTTAGTATTGAAGTATAAATGAAACCCAAAAGGAACAAAAATTAAATAAACAATGTAATCACTTGCATAATTTTCGAGACCATGAAAATAACGATCTCAAAAGAAAATCTGGATTTAAAAAAAGAACAGAAGACTGAAAATGTTATATGAGAATGAAAATGATGCTTGAACAAATAATTTCATGCTTCTAAATGATCTTCAAAAGATAGCACTATAGAAATATTTTTGTTTATATAAAGGACTAAGATTGTAAAGTCTTGTTTTATGAAAGCTGATATATTAGGGTATCTTCGGATATATTAGGATATAATAAAGTCAATATATGTGTTTGTGTGTCCACAAAGGCCGAAAGTATAGATAAAGCTAATCAGTTATATGTGAGCAATGTAGAATGGAAGAATTTATAGCACATCCAAGGTCCGAAGGCCCTAGCTGCGTGCGATCTTGTCTAAGCAAAGCAAAGACCATTAAAAGCCTATAAAGCATGCTGTTTACTCTAAAAATGAGGGCACATGGTATATATCTATTTATTCTCTTTAAGTGAGGAAACACATTTATAATTATGTGTTTTTTCGTGAAAACAGCTTGATAAATTTGTTCTGAAAACAGACATTCCTACATTTTCTGGCAAAAAAAAAACGATATATATAGGTGACAACTTTGGGATGTTTCACTTACAGCCTTAGTTTTGGAAAAATATTTTTGTTATCACATTTATTTGCATTTAAAGAGCTAACAAAGCATGATAGTATTGCATTGACGTTGTGTGCTAATATGGAACGCTGCAAAAAAAGTCTTTAGTTAGAAACAAGCAATAGCTAGAATTGCAACGAATTAAAAACCAAAACAAAACACGAAGAAATAGGGGGTTAAAAGACGCGACAACGAGAATCAAAACAAACCGCAGGGGAAACTGAAACACAACAAAATTTATTATTTTTCATTTGTGAATCACTGTAGTACTGGTTATCGCTAGTCTTCTAAAGGTAAATTTCGTTTTGCGTGTGATTCATCAGGATTCTCGTTGTTACTTTTCTTCTAAATGTAGATTCTGTTGTGCGTCATTTTCATTTGTGGTTTGAAGTGATTCTCACTGTCAATTGTGATTAATTGTGATATTCTTAAAATAACCATTCTCTTTATTAAATTGTAATTTTAATCGTTTTGTAAATGCTTCCTATTCGATTGATCATGCTCGTTGTCACTTGTATTATCTTCAGGTTTAGTTTAGTATTATTTTCGTTTGAGATTTGTCTTGATGCTCGCTTTAGCAAGTCTTATAAAAGCAAATTTTTTTATGCAATATTTAATTTAGTGATTTAATTTAAAGACATAGCTTCGCAGGGTCTTTCTTCATCCTAGCCTATTCAAAGCATCCCTATTTACACTCTTCTAAGAAGTTAAAATTTCTCTTAAATGTTTCCTTAAGACATCATTCCACCCCATTGGGGGTGCCTCACTTTTAGTTTGGCCCTAGACGGTTGACTGACAAGGATACTCTTTGGCAAGGACAAGGGCAAGGATGATACAGCGTCTGCAGAGATACCTGGGGCGTCATTTTACTGAAACTTCCGTCTAAGATGCTTTTAGCGGCTCAGGACTGCTATTGTATTAAGCTGAGAAGGTCTATAGAAGTATTCTTTATATTTCAAGCAATGAGGTTGCTTCTCCCTTGGGTTTTTCTTAACAAAGCCATAAAGATTTTCTGACTTGTCAGCAAAATCTATTATACGTAACTACAAGCAGGCGTCGCAGAGCAGCACGGGTGAAATGTTTTTCAGATGTTACAATTTAACCTCTTTTTACCTGCTGTTCAGAATTTTAACCTGCTGTTCTGTGTTACAATTTAAACTCTTGCGGTACAACTTTAGTGGGAAAACATGAACAATTCTGCTTAAACGTTGGCAGACCTTTCTGTTTCCTAGAAAAAGAAGAAATGTTACTGCTTTAAGTTTTCAAAAATTCATCACCACCCCAATCTCCATAAATCCCATATACCAGGCTTACGCATGCTTAGAGTAAATAACCCGCTCATTCACAATTCACGAAGTGAATTTTGCAATACAACATATTAGGGCTAAGGCAACTAGTAACTACGATAACATACACCCTACATGGATAATGAATCTCACCCCTTTTTATAAACAGGAAGTCCTAAGTTGCTATAACCATGCATGGCATACACCCGTATTCCCAAATGTTCATCCCTCCTACCAATCTGAAAGAAAAAAATAAAGCCAAATATTCCCCTGAGTCTTATAGGCCTGTAATGATTATTTCTGGGAAAAGTAAAGGAGAAAATGATTTACCATCGATTCCGTTGGTTTGTTGAAGAATAATATGATTCATCATACTTGAACTGGTTTCAGGAAACACCACTCCTCGATATTATCTTGTTAACAAATGCCATAAATAGATTCCAATCTAAAAATACTGTCCTAGTTGCTGTTTCCTAAAACTTGAAGGAGCATATAACAATGTGAACCACCAGGCACAGAGTCTTAGATCTTCAGCACTCAAATAAGACTGGCTGCATGGTTTGCTAATGAAAAAATATTACTTTCGAAAGCTGACAGTCTACTTGCAATTTTCACAGCTTGTGTTCCTCATTGCCAAATTGTCAAGGGAATGAAGCTAAAAAGGACTGTAACCACTGGAATTGTTCAGCACGGTTTAGCCGCATATGAAAGAGAAGAACTTCTTAAGTTTTAGAAAGTCTCAAAATTCCCTGTATTGCTGATGAAACAACTGACCGAACAGCTGCAAAGTGTCTTGTATTGATTTTTAAATTTGTTGGAACTGTTCTACTGACAAATTTCGCGATGAATATCTTGGTCTACTAGAAATAGAGGACACTCCGAGACGCGGGCTAAAAACTGTCATTGACAATTACCTAGAAAAGAAGAGATACCAAAAAACAACATGATAGGAGTTGCTTTTGACAGTACTTCAGCGAACACAAGAACTAATGGAGGTCTTAGAGTACAGCTTAAAAATGACATACCGGACCTGTTTTTTTTTTGGTTGTACCCGCCATTCAGTGGCACTGTGTTCAATTTATGCAGTGAAAGGTCTACCTAATAGTCTTGAGCCTTTTCTGAGGAACTTGATAGTGTATGAGTCAGTAAGTAGCAAGAGGCAAGAATAATTTCAGGAAATGCAATAATTTGCTTGAAAAAACGCCCATAAGCTTCTTCTAATAGTTAATACACATTGGCTTTCAATGGAAAAAGCTGTCAATAGAGTGTAAGAAAAGTGGGCATCTCTTTTGCTCTTATTTATCAACCATGCGTTAGGTACAGAGGCTTCGGATACACTGGGCAAGAGAAGAGCTGCAAAGATTCTGAAGTTTATACAAAATGCACTTGTAAAAGCTTGCATTATTTTTTTAGCTTCATACTACAAAAAGTCAATAGCATGAATATTATGTTTTAGTCCTCTGTCACGCTACCAGCACGCTTTTAAAATCATTACTTAGATATTTCATCATAGCTTAGTGACTGAGGGACAGAGTCCATTTTCAGTGGATCTCACCAAAAAAAATTTTCGCACCATGAAATAGTTAAATTCTTTACCAAACACTATGGTGCACCTGGAAAACCACAATAGTAAATTGGGTCCTATTGAACTTTTTGGATTTAAGGAGCACTGTTTTGTGTACATGGTAGAACTTGTTTGTCAAATTAAAAGTAGATTTGACCACAAAGACGAAAAATTGAAAGCAACTCTGCTTTTGGATCCTGAAATCCTCCTTGGTGGAAAACGTGGGAGCATTGTGTTTCTAACCAGTTGATTTTCTCACTTGCTCGGGGAAACAAAGTTTCCACAAGAGAAGGCCCAAAACGATCTTAATGAACTTTGGAACTCCATCTTTGGCGAAATAGAACACGTTACTCGCTTAACCATTGCAGAAGTGAATCCATCAGTTTTCTCGTCTGCCTAAAGAAAATGTAAAAATGCCAAGGGAAAGAAACTTGCAAAGATATATGTAATTTTATGCTCGTGTTGTGTGGACTGCCACACTCTTCGAAGTTGCTGAAAGACATTTTAACCTACTTGGTAACATCAAGACCAAATTACGCAATCATCTTCTAATAGAAATGACTAGTTTTAATGCATGTGAAGCAACTACTGTGGCGTTCTAGAACGCCACATGTACGTTTAGAAATGTACGTTTAGTACGTTTTTTATGTACGTTTAGAAATGCACAAGAAACACTGCAATTGGCAAATAGCCAGCAAAGGAAGAAAGAAGACTGGATTTCATGCTGAGAACAATCTCAAAGAGGAATTCTCATTAGAATATTAATCTTAAGTATCTAAAAATTGTTTCTTTAGTGTTTACTTGTTTTTATGAGTTTTGTGCTTGTATTAAGCGATTTGTATTGTTTAATTAAATTTGATTTTAACTAGCCATTTCCAAAGGGTCTTCTGGTCAGTATTCCAAGTGATAAGAAAAATTACCTCCAGTCTCAGAGATTTCAAGATGGACATATTATGGACATAGGTTAGACAAAAAATGGACATATTTCGACTAAAAATGAAACTTTTTGGATGCTCAGGCTTATGGGACAATGCTCAATAGTAGCTCGTCCCCGTGTTCTTTTACTTGTCCAATGGGATTTCCACTTATCAGGGTTTAACCCCTAAAAGATAAAAACAAATACTTATCTGGCCACATGTCACTTGAAATGGCACAAATAGCTACGAGAATAGCAACATTTTTCACATGTAAAATAGCCTGTATTATTGCAATAAACCCCCAAGTCAAAAAAAACCTCTAGTCATAGTTGCTCCCATTTTTCACTGCTGTTCCACAAATAGTATGTATTTTATTAAGACATATAAATTTTAAGACAGGTACCAACAAAACTCCATCAGGGATTGTATTTACTTAAGATTAAATCAGCAATATGAATGCTTAGTTTTGTGATATCCTAGTCTTGAAATAATAAAAAAAGAGAAATTATATGTTCTATTTGTTTTCCACTAGCCCATTTGAGAAAAATCATTTGTGACGACTATATACCCATGGTTGGCTCAGAATCTCTCTAAATTGCTTTAAACAGAAGGAATTTTAAAAACAATTATACTGATCAGCAAGAAGAATATTAACATAACTCTCTAAACTTGGTACTTTTTAAGACAATTTTTAGTAAAGCAAATGCAAAACTTTAATGGTGCCCTATGTCATCTAAAAAAACCCATTAAAATGTGTCAGATGTATTTTGATATAAGATGCCTCAAAGACTTTTAGTTGAATCTATGAAATGAAGGGTCAGGTATTCCTTAACATTTATACAACATGTAAAAAGAAAAACAGCTCAAATTTTTTCACAAAAGAAGAAGCTTGATAGGGTCCTAAATTCCTCTTCTCAAAAAGGTGGAGGCCTATTGACACTTGTGAGAAAGGATTTGATTAGCTCTGTTGTCAATATTGATGTCCAGTCATCAATGGAAATACTAGTTATAAAGGTTGAGATGGATGATCTTCCCCCCTGGTCAGTAGTTAATATTTATATAAATAAACCCTCTTCTTTCAATAACCCAATTTTCAGGAAATTATTAGATCTTTCCCCAAACCAACTAATACTTGGAGATTTTATTCTTCACCATCCCCTGTGGGACTTAACCCACCCTAGAGACCCTCAATCACTGTTGCTCTTGGATTCAATCTCTATCAGTCAGAATTCCCGCACACTAATCACACCTAAGAATTTAGGAACTAATGTGCATTCCTCCAATGGTAAAAATTCAACCATTGATCTTAGTTTTGTTGGTAGCAGACTATCTGCTTATAGTAAGGTGTCCAGGGTCCATGATAATTTTGGCAGTCAGCATTACCCACTTATTACAGAACTGTCAAAAAGACCAGTTCTCTCTAAATTTAACATTGCTCCTAGATGGATTTTCAATGAGGATAATTGGAAACCATGGGCATTTAGATTGGGGAGTAAGGTACCAGATCTAATTAATGATATTGATGATTTAAATGAAAATATCACTAAAAGCATCATTGATGCTTCAAATATTTTTTTTTTAAACTCCAAACACAACTAGTAAAAAATAGGAAAAAAAATATACACCTTTGGAATAATAATTTAGAATCACTAAAACACAATAAGTGTAACGCTAGAAAGATCTGGCTTTCAGATAAAAGCAACCTTTACAAAAAAATTGAAATGAGAAAGGCTGAAGCTATTTAAAAGAAAAATATGTCCTGGCTGAAAGAAAAGCAGCTTGGGAAGGTATTTGTGAAAATCAGTTTAATCAGACAACTCCTTCAAAAACACTTCGGAAAAATTTCAGAAAATTTGCAGGTTATCAGCATAGTGAACAGTCTATTCAAGTGATTGAGTCCAATGAGGGTTCAATTATTTATAAGCCATATGAAGTGGCAGAGTCTTTGAATGGTTATTTTGGAGGTCAATCTTCAAATAGTAGTACATATAATAACTCTCTGTTTACGGAAGCTCAGTTTCCCCCAGGGTCTGTCACAAATCTTGACAAAGATTTTGATATAGATGCGCTAACTTCTACAATACAGTTTCTAAATGACTCAGCAATGGGTGAAGATTTGGTCCACAATAAGATGCTTAGAGCTCTTCCACCAACTTTCTTGGTCCCTCTTCGTTACTTGTTTAACAGATGTTGGGAAAGCGGCTCTGTCCCAGCTGCTAGGAAGTCTTAAATTCTAGTCCCAATATATAAAGGTAAAGGGGATCGTTCTGACCCAGCCTCATACCGCCCAATTGCCTTAACCTCATGCATTGCTAAACTCTATGAGAAAATGATTAAGCTGAGATTTGAACCCCTTATTGATAATTTTCTTATTGCTGAACAAGCAGGTTTTTGGAAAGATAGATCAACCCTTGATAACCTAATTCAACTTGATCATGACATTAAGAAAGCTTCTACAAGAAAGCGAGTTGTATCTGCAGTCTTCTTTGACATTAAGAAAGCTTATGATACATTGGACCCCTTTGCAATCCATAGACAGACTCATAAATTTAATGTTGGAAATAATTTCTGGAAGTGGTGCAGGGCAGTGCTTTTTAATAGTACTATTAAAACCCGAGTTGGATCTATATGCTCTTCTGCTAAAACAGTCTCATTAGGTGTTCCTCAAGGAGGAGTTTTGAGTCCTCTTCTTTTCAACATACTGATTAATGATATTATTTTGGCTGATATGCACTCAATAAAGTTTGCCTTATATGCAGATGACTTAGCCCTTTGGACTGAAGGCTCCTCTCCTGAAGCTTGTCAACCCAAGCTCCAGGGTGCAATTGATAAATTGTCAATATGGCTTAATACAAAAAATCTGTTTTTTTCAATCCCAAAAACCACTGGCATGGTTTTTTCTAGGAAAATTGACCCTAGGCAAGATTGTCCCTCAATTAATCTGACTCGATATAAACAACAAATTCATTTTGCCAGGAATGTGAAGTTTCTTGGTATTTGGCTTGATAAAAAGTTGAATTGGAATGGTCATATTTCTTATCTTTGTGATGCACTTGAAAAACGATTGAACTTTATGCGTGCTGTTGCTGGGCAAAAGTGGAGTGCTAGCCGAGATGGTCTTCAAAGACTATTCATGTGTATAATATATGGAAAGATTGAATATTGTCTCTTGGTCTGTTACTCAGCTTCAAAAAATCTAATTTATAAAATTGAATCAATAATACACCATGGCCTGCGACTAATCACAGGTGCACTAAAAAGTACTCCTATTGCAACTCTGTTCAATGAGGTTAATATCCCTTCTTTAGAAGATTCTTGAAACTTTCTTCTAATTACCTTATGAAACTAAATACTAACCAAAACCTCCATGTTCTCAAGGAGTGTCTCATAAATCACACATTTTTCTATGAAAATCGGAAAACATATAGTAGTCCAGCCATTATCAAGTTGGTCTCCTTGCTGTATGGTATAGGTATTCCTGAAAACCTAATCTTTTCTTGCCAGACCCAGATATCTCCCAACCCTCCTAATAGCGTTGATAATGTTATAGATATAAATATCCCTGGCATGTATTGCCCTAACAATAAAATGAATAGCCTAATCCTTAATCAACTTACATTAGCTAAAATGGTTGAATTTTATAATTGGAAAGAGATATTTACTGATGGATCAGTCTCAAATGACGGGAAGGCATCCATAGGCATTTTTCTGAGTGGAACGGTTCATCAGTTGGGATTAGAGTTTCAGATGGAATTTCAATTTTCCATGCAGAATGCCTTGCTCTCCAAAAAGCTCTGGACACAGTGCTGGAAGTAGGATCAGATGCATTTGTTATCTTTTCTGATTCTAAAAGTGTTTAGAATCATGTTTAGAATTCAGAAAATAATGTCTTCTGATGCTCTTCAACTGAAAATGGTCTGGATTCATACTCACATAAGGATTAAGGGAAATAAAATTGCTGACAGTATTGCAAAACAGGCTATTCACCACCCAAATACTTGGAAAGTTGCTCTCACTGTAAATGAATCCTCAAAGTTAATAACCTCTGCTGCAAGTTCTCTTAGAATTAATAATACATGTATTGCAACAACAAATATTTATGTTTTGTCTTTTGAGGGGCATTGTATCCCACATCACCTTATCCACCCAAATAGGAAAATTACCAACTCTATTTTCCGTCTGAGAACTGGTCATGCAATGACCAGATCTCGTCAAGCACTATATCATCTTACAGATAGCAAGTCATGCCCTTTTTATAGGTGTTTAAATATTGACCAAAGCATTGTGTATGGTCTGGCCAAAGATAATGTTTGTGACATACGTGAACAGTCCGATTCCGATTAATCTTGTCTGTTTGTCTTGTATTATTTATCTGAAATTAATCTTGTCTGTTTGTCTTGTATTATTTATCTGAATGTTCCTTCTTGAAGCTTTTGATATTGATTTTCATTAAACATTGATCGAAAAAGGTTGAGATACGAGAATCTAGTTACCCATCAATTATTCTATTGGATAGGCTTGAAGGCCCAAGGGAAAAACGCTTTTAATTTCTTCACTATTCACTTCACATTTATACGGTTTTCCCACCGTAGACTTTCCCTGCTGTGGTACCTCTGCACTTTTCCTTCTGTTGCGTGCTTGACCAAACCGATGAACGACAAATGTGTGTTCACGGACTGAGCTGACCATGCTCACCTTTGACCGTTGAAAAGAAGGATAGAAAGCGCGTGTTTTCTCAAATTTATGACAGATTTTCACCACACTTCACTTGAAACTGAATCAACATTCATATTAAAGCGAGATTTTTCACCCATTCTCTCTCAAAAATACAAAACACCGCTTTCCCGAGAATTTCGGGCATGCCGCGGTTTTTACCGCATTATGGTTCAAGGATGCCGCGGAAATCCCGCTTTTTGACGAAGCCGGCGCCGCGGAGCGGTGCCGGTCGAGTGGCAACACTGATTGGCGAGTTAGTCAAATATTACTATATAAAACAGGCCTAGTTTCTAAACCATCATATAATTTTTAGTTGGAAAAAATTTTGAATGATTAGGCTAATACCTATAGCTTTTTATAAAGTCTATATTTGTTGAGATTGCTATTTAAACTGGATTTTTAAGGTAAAGTAGGGGTAAAATTTTACTTTAGCTACTTTTGGCTACATTTGAAAGAGGTTAGGCTAGGAAAATGAAACTTTCAGCTATGTGTCTACAGGCCAAAGTATGTCCCAGGAAGATATTTTGAAGTATCTACTTCTACGTCTTTTCCCTCTAGAGGGTCCTGAAATTTTTGGGTGCCTTATTTTTTGGTTACCAGTTTCTTTTTCTCTGGCCTTAGTTCTGAAAAGACAATTCCTGTTGATTGAGCAGAACTTTAAGCCATAACACTGATTTTTTCTAATTTTAGAAATAATCTTTTATGCCACCTCATTATATGTTAAATATATGGCTTATAATATTTATTCTCCATGAAATTTGTTTTATTTGATTTCATTGATGTCAGTTGCTTTCTGTTAAAAATCCATCTTTTTTTTTGCATCAAGCCTCTGTTTTTGTTATTGTAGAGAAAATACGCTCGGCTTTCGCCCTCTGCGTCACCAAACAATAATTAAACTAAAATCATAGAAACGAAAAGAATATACAAATCAAATAAAAAGAATGAGCAGAAAATTATCAAAATTATTAAAAGAATCGGCTTGTTACGCTGATTGCAAATATATAACATTCAGTAATTTTAGTGTTACCAATCAGAGGCACTAAATTAGATAAACTAAATCTAGCCAAAGAAGATTTGTCTATTTTCCGAAAAAGAAGTAAGAAATCCCTAAAAGTAAAGTTTCGCTAAGTTTCAACTTGGTACCCTCGTTCGCTTCCGGCATATCGTAGATGCACATGTTTGACAAACTGAATAAGCATAGTCCTTGGCTTAAATTCAGCTTCCCATCCCAGAAAATACAGGAGATTCAAGCTTGATATTAAGAAATGGCAAAGACACTGTACCAGAGTTCAAAGAGGCATCCTTCTGAAGTTTATTTTCATCCCCTGAACCCCCTAATAAGATTGCAAATATCTCCTTCTCCCCAATTTCTCCCTCTGATGCTATAAATAAAATCCTAAGGCTTAGAAAATCAACTACTTGTCCCTTAGACATCCCAGTTCGCTTAATTAAAGCCTTTTCAGACAAAACTGCTGAGCCCTTTATCAAATATTTTCAGCCAAATTGCATAATTTAGTAAATTCCCAATTTGCTGGAACCAAGGTTTTATAACACCTATCCCAAAAAAAACGCACCAGTCTGATTTTCGCCAACATACACCCCATTACACTCGTTTCAGTTTTTTCCGAACTTTATGAAGTTTTCCTCTGTGACTGGCTTAAAGTTGTAATTTGTCCAAGTATTGACGTCCGACAGTGGAAATTTAAGGAAAACTTTTACCACCCATTACCGTGGGCATTTAATACTTTTATTTCTAGTTATGATTAACGATATTGGTAAGGAATTCCCCCAAAGTTGGAAATTCGTGAATGATCTTTCGATCCTTGAAGCATGTCACAACAATGTTAAAAGTTACCCCTCGAAATCCAAACTCGTATTTCGGATGAAGATAAGAACCTAAATATGAAAGTAAATTCCACTAAATCGAACATAATGACGATAAATCTCTTGAAATCCACTCCTGTGTTTCTTGACCATATCCCACCCGAAATGCTTGTGAAACATTTTAAACTTCTTGCTGTGGGTTTGGTAATATGTCTCACAGTTGCTCAGGATTAAATCTAGTATGCTGCCGGATTCATGTTTTAGGAAATTTACAACCTGATTTGAGGGAGAGGCACGATGCTAGCCAGCTTTTCTTAGTTTATTTAAAGTCCCCAGCCGGAATAATACAAGGGTTTCAATAAAAAGCACGACGGTGGTCGACAGTCTTTTGGAGGTATGTTACTAGATTACGGCAGTTTTTAGCACTTTCCGGGTAGTAGATTGAAGCAAAGATGATGCATGAGCAACCACGCGGCATGGCTGATGGTTTACACCAAACACAAACAGCCTCATGTTTAGTACTTTCGAGTTCACGCAGCTCCTTCATAGGGATATCTTCACGCACGTAAATAGCTACACCACCGCCGAGTCTTTGGTCACCGAGAACTTGTCTTGTTCTGACATATAGGGCACAACCAGAAGGTTTTCTTGTCACTTCAGTCAGGTTCCAAGTTTCTGTTATGGCTACGATGGCAACATTGTTCTGCCGTAATACTACGTCAATCTCATCTGTTTTATTGCAAACAGGACGGGCATTACAAAGCAGGAATGTGGGAAAACGCTTCTTTGCATTGTACGCGACGGGAGACAGAGTTGGTGGGGACAGCCAAGAGGTTTCTGGGCGTGGGTCTGCGTCATATCTTGCGCGATAGAGCGGAGGTTTCTGATTTGAAACGTTTACTTCTATGTAGAACCTGTCTCTTTATTGTCGGCAATTGGGCGTTCTGGCAGAGACAATTGTCTCTATCACTTTACTTGGGTGGTCCCTTTGTCTAGTTTCAATCCGTGTTCCAGCTCTTTTACCGCACCGCCTTGTTCTTTTCTGTCCGTACAGAGTAACGCATCCTGGCGGAGCCTTCAGCGGTCCAAGTTCGTCTAAACGAATGAAGTTAGATGGCGATAATGGATGAAGTCTCATGTTAATGAGCGTTTTCATGGTCTGCTGCATCAATAGCGCAATAACCATCTATATGACTGTAGATAGTAATAAATGTAGATGGCGTTGATACCTGTCGAAGTGAATGAACTCATAAATCGCCGATTTTTTGTTCGTCACAGGCATGAACAACTATTTTTGGCTATTCTATAGTTCTCATCAGTTGCTCATGCACTTCAAAAGGATCCAAACTTATCGTAAATGCCGGTAGGCTAGTCGCTGAAAGTTTCATGTACAAAGAGGCAGAATAAGATACCATTGTTTTCTATTTATTTTTCCTCGCGTACTTTTGTTACACTTTTTAAAGAACAATATTGAAGAAAATGAAGTTACAAACTTATTATTTGTAAAGTTTTGATTCATAAGCCTGTATTCAATACGAGTCACAAGTAAGAAAACTCAAGTCGTACGTTCCTGTACATGTGGAAGTATTCGATATACCAATTTCTATTTCTTCTTAAAAAGAGAGCCTTTATTAACTTTCAAAGTTAAAATCTTGTAAACATTTTTGGAACACTCGAAAACTCATCCGCAGGCATTTTAAACAAATGAAGAAATTAAAAATACTAAAGACAAAAATATTAAAAATGTATTCGATGACGTTGTAGCATACATAAATATAAAGACCATTCTCTCAACCGCTACAGTTGAGAGACTGTATACCATAAAATAACAAGTGAGATTTACAGCGTGCTCTTACAACGGCAGAATTTGAATTGAGAGTAACAATGCTATAAACGTTAACGTGATGTGGTTAAAATTGCTAAGGTTATAAGAAAAGTTAACGATGTTACTTTGAATTTTCCAGTTGAATGAGTCCCCTCCAAAGCTTCCCAGGGATCAAATCATAGCTGATAGATTATCATTTAATTTCAACACTTGGAAAAATTTTCATTTGCTATAATCATTTTTAAGCACTGTTCTTTTGGATGATTTGTAATTGTATATTTTTCTGTGTCCAATTACGTACGTTTTGTCTTCACATGAGCACTTACTTTTCGCGACTTCCCCAATAAAAGACATTTGCGATTTGCTTTGCCATCTCTGACTTTTTGAAAAGAAAATGAGCTCATTATACAGCCCTAGAAGTTTTAGCCCAAGGCACTGGAAACTGAAAAGTGTAAATTCGAAAACCACCAGTATAAGGAAAATTCAAAACAATCGGAATATCAAATGACTTGTTCAATTGACTTGCCTGCATTGATTTGGATCAAACCTACTATTTTCTGAAAGTAAGGAGATTCTAGTACTTTAAAATTTTCTTCCCCATGAGTTAGTGAGGGCTCCAGTCGAGTTAGTAATGGTGGCAGTGGTCAAACTTTTCTTTTATATTCTACTGATACAAAAAGCAGAAACTATCGGTTCTGTAAATACAAATAGGGGCATATTTATAAAAGAAACGTCTATCACTTAGCTCGAATTTAAAACTGGGGAAATCGAGCATATGAAGAGTAATTTAGCCAGCCAACTTTCAGGGTATACACGAATTTTGGATAGCGATCATTTCCATTCAATATTTTTTATTCCTAAATTCATAACACCAGGCATAATTAAATATCCGATTTGCCACAAGTCTTTTGATGAGGTTTTTAGACTTTAAAGAGTAACTTTTTAAGAATCTACTTTTGAAAGAGTTAACAGAGAACTTTAAAGAGTAACTTCCTCAGAAAGATCGTTCGAGATCGAAGTACAACGTTGGACGTAGCTGTTCTTCGAATACTCTGTAGAGGGAGGTGAATCTAGAGAAAGGAGTACTTGCAGTAGACAGCCATTGACACGGCACCCAGCCTCTCACTAACAGACTCGAGAGTCGTGAGGAACGGTTAAACCTGCCCTATTTTAAACTTTTAGGACTGGTGCCAGTAACGTTTTCGAGGCACCAGCATACATCGGGTATCCTTAGTCGCCAAGGTATGCAAAATACCTTTTGATTCGTGACGCTCTGTTTTCATTCATATATTTAAAGCTAACAAATTTTGGTAATAATAAACCAATTAACCAATGATGAGCCTCCACTTGGCTCAAACTTCTTACAAAGTATGATCAAATTTTTAAATATAGGCTGTTATTTTTTTCTATTGCTTCAAGTATTTACGTCACCTCTGCCATTGAACCAAAACCTTATAAACCTAACTGGCGTGAATACACCTGGGGAGCCCTGTCGATGGTTTTAACCGTAACGAAACGGTTAGGAGTTTTTTCAAGACAGAATAGGGTTGGAAACCTTAGCAACTTGTTGATGTCACCTATTACATTCTACGGTGAATGTAACTTGCCGGTTTCTCTTTTCACCCCACAACTTAATTATTATCTACAGGCCTGTTCAGAGTAGTTCCCTGAGTGAGACGTTTTTCCTATATGTGCAAAGAATAAAAATGGGTTTAAATTCGTTATTCAATACATTTTTAACAACATTCACCAGTTTATATCAATCGACCTTTACCCTAAGAGGTTTAAGAACATGTTTTTAGGGTAACAAAAATAAACCAAATTTTCGTTTTATTTCCCGTACATCTTGAAATTTATTAAAACAAGCAACGATACTTCCTGGGAAAAAGCAGAATCAAAACAAAAATTAAAAAATATATAATCTAAGTTTACTTGAATAAAGGGAAGGCCAAACAATTTCAATGATAACACAAATCATAAGGACTGAAAAAATCTACAAAAAAGTACAGGTCACAGATAATTCACACTAGTAGTAGTGACGGCTTCTATACCTTGAGATATTTCGTTTTTGGTTGAGAGATTTTTTTCAGAAGAACCGAAAAATTTTGCTTTCAATCAAGCAAACCAGCTGGACTCTAAATAGGGACGTTGCTTGGCCATTTTTCTTGATGAAAATTTACCCTTTTCTCTCAGAGCTAAGCTTAAACACTCAAATTCTTTTGTATATCCATCGAGTCCTATCTATTCCTCAATATCTGCAAATGGCCAAGAGGGCGAGGGATTACGGAACTGAATTTCGTCTTTTCTGTTTTGAAAAGAATTTCGGCTATCAATAGTGTTTTGATTAACGACTCTTACTTCTTTTCTTCAATCAAAATTCTTCAATGCTAGAAAAAGCCAAATGGGGAGTAAAGGCTGCTATAGAAACTTAATTTTTTATACATCTGTGTTAGATGTCAATCTGCCACGACAAGCTTGTTAGTTTAAATAATCTGGGGTCTAGTCTAGCTTGCTTTATACAAATCTTTATGTTTCTCTTCTGCAACTATAACACAAGAAACTTAGATACAAATATGGACTTAACTTCACTTACAGAGGGATGGCTTTATTAAAATACAGTATTCATGAAGGAAGGGAATTTTCATTTTTAAAATTGTAAATATTTTAAGAAGCAGAATACTCAGCTCATATGCTAATTAAAATGGTGCTTCTCAAACTGGGCGTTACAACACAAAAGTATGGGCATGCATGAGGGCGTTGGGAAGGGGAAGACTCTTGAGGCACACTGCACATTTTATACAAATCTTTCTGCATATATCCTGCATTAGCAATATCAAATAATTTGCTCGTCCCACTCCAAAAAGCATATTCTTGTATATATGCCTGCCACCGTGTGATACACAACAATTGCTGTATATATTGTTACTAGAGAAAATTTTAGTTTTTAGTCAAAACTTCCGATTTCACATGGTATATGCTACATCACCCCCTCTCCACTGCAAAAGATCATTCTAGAATATTTCTGGAGAGACAGCTGAACCCTTCTTTTAAAAAGATACTTGGTTTCAAAATCTCATCTATAGAGGTTTAAGCAATGAAAAAAGGAAAAGGTTATTCCAACTGAATAATTCTAAAATTTTGAACCTTTTACATTTAAACAGTTTATTCGTTATTTCTTAGTTTTGGCACAGTTACTAAATATCTACCATAGATCAATATTAATAAAACATGCTGTCTTTGCTTGAAACTTTTCATTCTTGACAAATTTCTTTTTTTTTACATTTGCTTTAAAGGCCTGAAGATATAAAACAAAATTCGTTCTGCAAGAGAGCAATAATTAGTTTCTTGTATATTCTTATCTATAAATAGCCTATATATATTAGCTTTAACGAATGATATAATACCCATTTTTCATGATACATTACAAAGGATTGAAAAGTTAGTTATTCTTTTCCAAAATCCAAAAACAGATAAAACTTGGGAGTTTTGATAGTTACATAATCATGTTTTTTTAATGTCTTTAAATTTTCATCGAATCTTCCCAGCGCACCCTATTGTTACTTAATAACAATCAAAAATCCCAAATGTGTTTTTTTTTTTTTAGTTTTCTCGCGATGCTGTAAAATGTCGTATGCTTACAAACTAATGCTATGTAGCATAGCACCTTCAGCCGCAGCAAAACTGTAGATCAGAGTGGGCTTAACGTTTCAATTGGTTTTGGAAGCCTGGTTTCAATTGGTGGTGACCATATTCAAAAAGTCTTTAGTTTGTTTTCATTCCGAAGTAAAAACTAAATTGTAATCCAAATAGTAGCTGCAGATGCTTGAAGATGAAAAGTTAGGCTCTCCCAAATGATATGCTTTGATCATCTAAAAGGCTGTCTTTCAGGCTTTTCGGCTTAACAATAAAAGAGGTATTACGAATTACTAGAGGTAATTTACTTAGAGGTATTAAAAAAGCGGTATAATAAAAAAAGGTATTAGGCATTACTAGAGGTATTTTTTATTTATAAATACAGTAGGTTTTCCTTCTTTTTATTGTCGTGTTTCGGCACAAAGAGCCCTTAGCAGATTTAAACTTGGTCTTTCTTTACCTTTTATGGTACAACATAGTTTTGTCGTTTACCATTACTTAAACAGTCAATTGTGGTTTTGATTTTATATTGGTTTGTTAATGCAACATAATTCTAACACATAGAAGGGTGAGAAAATCCGCAAAACATTGCATTAATGTTAATACTAAACATGTACGAAAATATGATACTTTTTTTCCAAATACAAAACTTTTTTGAAAAAATAAATAAATAAAAGACTCCCGAACGTAAATATCAAATTTTAAAGGTGAAAGAAAAAGCTGAGAAGTTTGAATTTTTCCTCACAACCATTGGAGACAAAAATCAGTTTTTTTTGTCTCTTAAAACTACAGATAAAATAAAAAACCGAGTGAAAAATAAGAATTTGGACTCAACCTGTTGCTTGAAATATCTCTTCTTCGTCGACTAGCACCAGATTCAGGTAGTACCTTACCGAAAACTTCTTTGCTATATCCCTCATGGTCGGTGTAAGATCATAACCAGATAAAAATACACGGATAGGTATTGATTCTCCACGAACAGGGGCTCTATCCATTATAGCATACTTTGCAATAGTCTCGTTTTCAGTGAAGACATTTGGTCCTGAAAAAAAATATAACAATAATTTATAAAACGGATGAGACCTATGACAGACCTATGGTGACTCCAGGCTTGTATTTAGGTCCAAAAATTAACATTTCGAAAAGGGCCATTGGACTATTTTTGGTAGAATTGCCGTTTCTTTGCCCTTGACAAAATATGCCTACTAAGAGGTCTCTGAAAAATGAGATTTCTGCAAATTCATTATTTATTGTCGTTTTCATTCAGAAGTAAAAACTAAATTGTAATCCCAATAGTAGCTGAAGATGCTTGAAGATGAAAAGTTAGGCTCTCCAAAATTTAAAATTTTAAGAAGCAGAATACTCAGCTCACTTACTAATTAAAATGATACTTCTCAAACTGGGCGTTACAACACAAAAGTATGGGCATGAATGAGGGCGTTGGGAAGGGGGTGACTCTTGAGACACACTGCAAATTTTACACAAATCTTTCTGCATATATCCTACATTAGCAATATCAAATAATTTGCTCGTCCCACTCCTAAAAGCATATTCTTGTTTATATGCCTTCACTGTGTGATGCAAAACAATTGCCGTATGTATTGTTACAAGAGAAAATTTTATTTTTTAGTCAAAACTTCCAATTTCACATGGTATATACTACACTCCCCCCCTCTTCACTGCAAAATATCATTCCAGAATACTTCTGGAGAGACAGCTGAACCCTTCTTTCAAAAAGATACTTCTTTTAAAAAGATACTTGGTTTCAAAATCTCATCTATACAGGTTTAAGCAATGAAAAAAGGAAAAGGTTATTCCAACTGAATAATTCTAAAATTTTGAACCTATTATGTTTAAACAGTTTATTCGTTATTTCTTAGTTTTGGCACGGTAACTAAACATCTACCATAGATCAATATTGATAAAACATGCTGTCTTTGCTTCAAACTTTTCATTCTTGACAAATTTCTTTTTTTTTACATTTGCTTTAAAGGCCTGAAGATATAAAACAAAATTCGTTCTGCAAGGGAGCAATAATTAGTTTCTTGTATATTCTTATCTATAAATAGCCTACATATATTAGCTTTAACGAATGATATAATACCCATTTTTCATGATACATTACAAAGGATTGGAAATTTAGTTATTCTTTTCCAAAATCCAAAAACAGATAAAACTTGGGAGTTTTGATCATCTAAAAGGCTGTCTTTCAGGCTTTTCGGCTTAACAATAAAAGAGGTATTACGAATTACAAGAGGTAATTTACTTAGAGGTATTAAAAAAGAGGTATAATAAAAAAGGGTATTAGGTAATACTAGAGGTAATGTTACTTAGAGGTATTTTTATTTATAAATACAGTAGGTTTTCCTTCTTTTTATTATCGTGTTTCGGCACAAAGAGCCCTTAGCGGATTTTAAACGGACGTGTTTTCAAACTATTCATTTAGATGCAAATTGTAAAAAAAAAATATTATCTAGAAATCGAGAGCCTGTATCTTTTTTTTGGAATAACACATTTCTTAATGAGCATGCAAAATTGACAGAATCAAGTTTCTTGTGATGAAGCCTCGAAAAATTAATTAGGCTCAAAGTTTTTGCGCTTGAAAAGTTTAGTGTCATTAAAATCATCCATTAAAAGAGGATTTGAACTTGGTCTTCCTTTACCTTTTATGGTACAACATAGTTTCGTCATTTACCATTACTCAAACAGTCAATTGTGGCTTTGATTTTATATTGGTTTGTTAATGCAACATAGTTTTAACACATGAAGGGTGAGAAAATTCGCAAAACATTGCATTAATGTTAATACTAAGCATATACGAAAATATAATACTTTTTTTCCAAATACAAAACTTTTTGAAAATATAAATAAATAAAAGACTCCCGAATGTAAATCTCAAATTTTAAAGGCGAAAGAAAAAGCTGAGAAGTTTGACTTTTACCTCACAACCATTGGAGACAAAAATCAGATTTCTTTGTCTCTTAAAACTACAGATAAAATAAAAACCGAGTGAAAAATTAGAATTTGGACTCAACCTGTTGCTTGAAATATCTCTTCTGCGTCGACTAGCACCAGATTCAGGTAGTATCTTACCGAAAACTTCTTTGCTATATCCCTTATGGTCGGTGTAAGATCATAACCAGATAAAAATACACAGATAGGTATTGATTCTCCACGAACAGGGGCTCCATCCATTATAGCATACTTTGCAATAGTCTCGTTTACAGTGAAGACATTTGGTCCTGAAAAAAATTCCAATAATTTATAAAACGGATGAGACCTATGACAGACCTATGGTGACTCCAGGCTTGTATTTAGGTCCAAAAATTAACATTTCGAACAGGGGCTTTGGACTATTTTTGGTAGAATTGCCGTTTCTTTGCCCTTGACAAAATATGCCTACTAAGAGGTCTCTGAAAAATGAGATTTCTGCAAATTCTCCAACGATATTTTCGGCATAATATACTTATTTTTCCAAGTTGTAGTCATTCTTCAATCCACACTCTATGAGATAATATCCTATGTATACACCTCATCGAAGCTAGAGTTGTAGTTTTACTTCTATTCTAGGAATTCCAATATACTTCGGGAATTTGCAAATCGGCCAAAAAATATTGCTGCAAAACTGACTAAAGATTTTTTCTTATTTCACTGACGCATTGAGAATAGCAAGCGTTCTTAACTTTGCACATGAGAATAAAATGAATGAAGAACAATCTGCCTTAAATTACAGTTTACAAAACACTGAATGTAAAGCAGCAATAATTCTTTTATTATTAAATTAACTAGCCTTTACCAGCACAATAGCGGTGCCAAGTAAAGAGCGATAAAAATTAAATACTTTTTTTTTCGTTAGGATACTTCGTATGGAAGAAACTATCGTAAGAACTTCAAAGGAAACTCATTTGATTTAAAATTAGAAGTTCTATTACCCCTTTTAAGAGTCAAACGTAACTGGAGTGCAACCAGCGCTCTCTCCTGGTCCCTTTTTACTACTCTCCCTAAAAAGACATCTGATCAAAATTTTAAGATATCTATTTTATTAAAAATAGTCGAAAGGTTCCATAGTCCATATGGGAAGGGCTTTAAGTGATACAAGTGGCCAAATTTTTGAACTGTATATAAGAACCGCTAATGATGTTGCATTGGAGCTCTCAGGGCATGTCGTCGGGATGCTGAACTAAATCAAAAGACACCATGTGCATCTAAGGTTATAGTCCATTGAATCTAAGCAGTTACCAAACAGTCCAAAGCCCTACCCTCGTCCAAACTAATTTCAATTCCATCACTTCATGTTGAAGGGGTGATGATGCATTCTGGCCAGGAAAAGGCGGATTCTCTTGCATATACTTTTAAAAAGGTCCCTCAACTTGATGACACAGTAGTCACCCCTCCCCTTTTCCACAAGAAACAGACGCCAAAATCAGAGGTATAAACATAACCAGTAGCAAGGATTTTACAACGCCCTGTCAGCTGTATGTCACTAAAGCTTTGGGGCCCGATACGATATACAATATCATTCTCAAAAGGTGTATCCCTGAAATCGCTGGTCTTCCCGCCTGTTTCGAAATCGCTTTCCAGCAGGAATTTTTCCGAAGGCCAACAAAGTTGCCCATGTAGTCTCTGGCCCCAAGGAAGATGATGACCCTACTAATGCAGGATCTTATCGGTAAATCAACCTCCTTTCCTGCATAGGAAAATATTATGAGAGTACCATCAACAAGACCCTTTATCAGTACCTTGAGTAACACCACTTATTGGCTGACACAAAATACGGTTTTCGTAAAAAATGGTCTACATTAGACTGTCTAATTGCGCAGTACCAAGAGTGGGTCGAGCTCTTGCCTCAGGGACATGACATTCACCTTGTCTCTTTTGACATCACAAAATCCTTTGATCGTAATAACGTAATATCGTAAACGTAATACTCGCTACCTGCGGGGCTCATGAACTAATACGCTTCGCTCTATTTGTAATATTAACTGTAAGCAAGCCTACTTTGCGCGATTTTAGTTCGACCCACGGAGGAGGAGGGTCAAACAGAAATGGATGCGCTCGTAGAATTAGCATTTCTAAGTACTATAGTATATAGTACTATACTAAGTACTATAATATATGCATATATATATATATATATATATATATATATATATATATATATATATATATATATATATATATATATACATATATATATATATATATATATATATATATATCTTGTTCTTTTTCAAAATCTTTAGTTTAAAAGATGAATTTTTTTCCAAAAAAGGTATTTACCACCCCTCCCCGGTATTTCGGTGTCGGTATTTACCGACACTATATTTAATTGGCTATTACTTTAAAATAATGAAGATAAAAACATTTTGTTTGTCAAGTAAAATAACTATTGGAATTAGCCTCATGTAAAATTCTGTTTAAAATTTATCTTAGAAGTGCAGTACTCAAGCTATGTTCTATTCATCATTTATCTAATCATTCTGTTTTCTTATCGTTTCTACTTGTTCTATGTTAGTAACTGTTATATTTTTTGAACAATTTTTCTAATTGCTCTATTTTGTTAAATCTTGGACTAACTGTTCCTTTTGTTCAATTTTTATTTGAACAATGGCAATTGAACCCATTTCTGATTGTTCTATTCTAAGCTCTTTAATCATTCTTCTTTCCAGAATTGAGATCAGACACTTTAATACCCTAATTTTGCTAATTATGCTAATTAAGTCAATTCTTTTTATTATTACACTGAGAGAAATACCAAGTTTTGGAAAACACAAAATGGCGAAAATAGTTTTTTTTTTCGTCGATACTATCATCAGCTCCAGCTTTTGTAAGTTACCCATAATTGTTTTTATATATGTTTTATTTTGTAATAATGTTTATGTTATGTTTTTCATAATTACCCATTTTGTAAGTTACCATACCCCTTTGATGCAAGCCATAGGCATATTTTCGCTGAATAAAGAAAAAGAATATATTTATTATGAAGCATGTCAGTTGCAGTTATGAAATATGGAGCTTCACTCCTTCGTTTTTACGGCGTCACATATGATTTCGCATTATTTTCACGCTAATAGCCTATTAACTGTGTTGACAAGTTCGACAACGCCCCCCTCCCCTACAAATAAAATCCCTGTGTATGAATAACAAAATATAGCAAGTGAACAATTATATATGATATTTTACAATTAAAAAATAATGTGAAAATATGAACATATTATTCCAAGATTAAATTCAAAACGCATGAAATTCCATAAGTCCCAAGTTTTAGCAATAGTACCCATGTTTTAGTCTCAAGAAATCTTCTTTCGAATAAAGGAAGGGTAGCGAGTAGGTCCTCCCCTATTCACCCAGATACATTCCCTTCAGAAATATTCATTCACCTCCGAAGGAGGTTTTGACTTTTCTGAATCTGTAAATAGTTTTCAAAAAGCTACAATGCTTAGATAATTCAGCGAGGCAACGAAGATAGAATGTTTCGAAAGTAGATGGAAGAAGACTCGGCGGATGAGGCGTATATTCTTCCTATGTTTAAATATACTGTCCAATGAATCGTATATTTGAACTGACAATCTTATTTTTAAATATTTTTAATTAACTACTGGTTAGTTGTTTAATTAGTTAACAAATAATTGATCAGTGGTTAAACAACATTAATTTTTTTAAAGCTTAAAAAATGTTCTGAAAAAAGAACACAAGCAACAATAACTACTTTAAAGATCAATTTTTATCCTCTGAATCAACGTAAACATGTTGACTATGACATTTACTACACTATATCTATATCCTTACCTCATTTCAGGGCTGAAGTCCAAGCCACAAGCGTAGCCAGCTTCCGTATACCTGTGAAGGGCTTTTTTCTATACATACGAAACTTTCTGAAGCCGAAAAGATTGTTTATATCAGATTTTGTCAGATCTTATTATCGAGAGATTGACAAGCGATCCATTTTTGATTTGGCGAAACAGCTATCGCTGGCATACTGTGCACTGTCGGGTCTACGATATATTTTATATCAACTGGAATGTCCCCGAAAAAATGATTTAAAACCTGATCCGAAATGAAAAGGAAACGTGTGGCGACAATATCTCTTTGGCGAATATTGTGAAATATTTTATGAAATTACGCTAAAAAGCAAATATAATTTTTACATGAGATCAGCAGTAGTAGTAGTAGCAAAACAATTTTATTAAAAATAATCATTTTGATATAATAGCACAACAAAAGTGGAGCTTGCGAGGATGTGCTAAAAAGAAAAAAAGAAAAAGAGTATGGAGCATGAGATCATTTACCGAAACTAACATAAAAATAAACAACGAAACACTACAATATAAAACCCCAAAACAACACATTAAAAAAATAAAGTAAAATAACCCACTGAAAATATAGTTAATCTGTTTCAAAAGCATACCTACCGAGCAACTCCACACGTAAATCAGATTTAAACTGGTTAAAATTACCATTATCCTTAATATCCTTACAATGTTTGTTTCAAAGCTTAGAAGCCCTATAAATAAGAGAAAAGGAAGAACTACAAGAAGCAAGACGAGGAACTTCAATATTTCCGTGCATCCGAGTATCGTACTGGTGAACGCCTGACCTCTCATATAATATACCTGCGAAACAACCTGGAAGGCCCTCATTATGATGCTTATATATAAGAATCAAAGTATAAAAATCACATAATCCAGCTGCAGGCATTATATTTATTTCACTGTAGACCGACCTCATGGACTCCCGGTTCCCCACATCGTAGCATAAATGGGAGACAGTAACAACGGCCATCGAAGGGGTAAAATTAACCTTGACTGGGCTGCCCACTTAATTGGACAATCTATCTTGGCTTTTTTCTACAATTGGCCATGACTTTGACTTTTCCCACAACTATTCTTTCTTTTTTTTTAATTCAAAAATCAACGGATCTCGGTCGAGCCCTTCGGCCTCGACCGAGAGCAAATTCGTTTAGGACAGCCAGTTGATGGAACGACTCAAGATCCGGCTTTGTCCCGTTTAGAATTGTTCAGTTATAAACCGCCTTTATAAAAATCAAAGGCCGCACCGAAATTGACATCTATTGTAGAAGACGGTGAAGTGCAATCAGACGCTCTGGAGATTGAAGAGCCACCTAGGAGTTTTGACTGGGTACCTCTGCCTCGATTACCAGAAGCGGCATATGCAATTGACACAGAATCAGTTGTTGAAATTGGAGAGAATCTAGTCACCTTATCTCCCTCAGATAAGTTCGAAATGGCATGGACAGATCGATTTTCGAAGGCTGAATTTTTCTTCGTACCATATTTGTATTTGAAGTAACTATAAAATGCCGTGTTCACCCTTCCGTTATTTATACTTTTCTGTTACTTCACCCGGCATGCAAATTTTTAGAAGATAGTCTATCCTTTTCAAAATTATGAGATTATTGCCTTTAAGTTTGAGATCTCTGTTTCATTCAAGTTCAAAGTTTCTTTCCTCACCCGTGTTTTGTACAATCATCTCCATCATTTTTTTTTTAACCCATGTCCCACAAGATCTTATATCACTTTTAAAGTCTAAAATCCAATGTTTTCATTATTAGTATTCATATATTTGTATATTAATATTCGTAGACCCCCCTGGAATAACTGTCTTAACGCAATTCCTTTCAAATTTTTGGCGCATTGCACCTATTTTAGACAAGTACATTAAGCGGAAGGCTTACCACACCCCCTTAAATTCTTTTACATTTTTTTACATTTAAACCTAAGAAATGTTACCCTAACGGCCTTGCATATTTAAATAGCCGTATTCAGCAACATTCCTCGTATCATATACAGATTATTTTTTATTAATTTATAAAAGCACGGAATACAATTAAAAAGAGTGAAAAGAGTTTGTAACACTTTGATGACTTTGATTAACTAAGCACTGGATCGTAAGAGCGGAACATTCAGTCACTTTCACAATCATTAGGACTGTCGTGAACAGGATTTGCTTGAAAATTTAGTTCCTCTTCTGTAGACTTAAATTCTGATTCAGGTGACCGTGTCTATTCCGAAAATTACATAAGCACAAAGGGTTGTATTATTTGAACACTTCTCTTGAAATATGCATTGAATAAAGATGCATTCAATAAAAGTTAGGATTTTCCATAACTCCGGGATAATGTGTAATCCACGGTCTATGGGATATTTATCTGATGAAGAATTGGTGCTTCTAAGAGGATAAATATTAGAATGATTTTTAAGGAAATGTCATGGGCTATTGCGCTTCCATACTAAACATGACTGCAAGTCCGTAATTTTGCGTGAAACAAATCAGACATTTCTCCATATACCTTAAATACAATTAAAGGGAAATTAAGTTGTAGGTAAGCCAAATTAAGAGCTTTAAATTATACCGAAAAACCGACTTACCTAGATGACAGTGTTTTGTTATACCCAAGCTTTATTCTCAACGACATCTATATATTTGTGTATTTTTGGGTCAATAGATATTTAGGCTTCATAGGCTTATCGCGCTGGCTTACGTTAGGCCTGAAAGAATTTTCATCTAGTTCCGATTGGTTATTATTGGTCTGTAACGTAAGGTGCTTAACTTAAGTATTAATGCGAAACAACAATGTAATAAAATGTAGGCATAAGTTCATCTTTGGTCTATTAAAGCCAAAGACATTGTATTAACTAGACTACAAATTTCAATAAAATAATGATGAAAAAATTGCGTTAAATTTGATTTTTCCAGTGCTTGACAACTTTGACAGCCGACAAGGCCCCTTGAGTAGTAGTAGTAGTAGCTGTAGTAGACAGGTTTAATAGCAAAAACTTTACAGCTATCGCTGATTTGTGTTTCTTTACAACATATTCATAATCAAACTACACTTGTAAATATAAATCAAACTATAAACATTTACTCTTATTGTACATATCGACGAAAACCGCAACGGAAGAATTACCATATTGGTTTATTCTTGCTTTAACGGGAACTAACTCATCTTGCGTTCTTGTTCTGGATGATAGAGGTTGATCAGGTAGAATGTCACGGTACTGAGATTTAGAAAGCAAGGACTTTCAAAAACTCCTTATCAGAGTTTCGTACCGGTTTTGGAGTGACGGTATTCCTAGCAGTCATTAAAGAAAGTAACTCCAAGGATCTTGATACTGTTTGATAGAGGGGATGAAACATTTGGCTCCATAACATCGCTTTTTAGCGGGTTGAAGCGTAATATCTTCGACTTGTTCCTATTAATCTCAAGATTTAGCTCCGCGCACTCTTTTATGAAAACACTGAAAAAATTTGAACTGAATTTTGGCGTCATAACTCAGTTTTGTACTAAATATTTCAGGATAAATGACAGGTCGTTCACGAACTTGTAGCGGTCGTCATAATCAGCTATGAGGAAGTTAATTACAGACAAGAATACAATAGCTACAGGCTCTGTGCCTTGAGGGGCTCAGCAGGTGGATGAAGACCATTCAGAATTGCTATCACCTTCATAGAGAGCAAACACACACTGAATCCTCTGACTGAGAAAGTCCAACACGAGCGTAAGAGTCTTTTTCTTAGCCCCTATTAGCTTCAGATTAAGGGTAGCTACCGTGTGAGTGATTAAATCAAATGCCTTTCGGAAGTCTAGGGCACCAAAGTTGACAAAACTGTGACTTTTGTCGACCCACTTGAGGAGACTATCGTACATCCGCACTAGGTACACTGAGGTATTACAGTCTTTCAGTCCGCCGTATTGTCTCTGATCGATAGATTCCTTTATTTGATCAAGACCCTCATGATAAAGGTCTCGGCCACTTTTGCCAGGCTTGCTGTTTGCGAAATAGGTCTAAGTTCGTCACAGCTCTTAGGGTTGGTACCCTTCGGAATTACTCTAACGTAAGCTTTCTTCCAAACAGCTGGAAAGATACCTATACGAAAGAAAAGGTTTGTCACCTGCTATAATTAGAGCTTTGTCTTTCAAAGTGCATGCCTCTTGGTATAATAGGACAAGGCGCAGTCCGCCTAGAAAGAAAATACGTATAGAGATAGCTAAATATTGTATTTTCTGGTATCTAAGGTATTCTAAGATCCTTAACTTTGTATTTTGAATGCCATTTACGTGTATTCTTCTTCTTGATGATACTTCTAGGGCTTAAAAAAATGGCAGCTGTTTTTCAGAGGTCTGCTAAAGGTGGAAAGTTCCAATTGGTTTTTATGGATTAACAACTCTCCATAAATCTTGAACACATAAATCGTATTGGGACATCTGTAAAACTGCTTTGTCTAAGATAGCATGGACCTTTACGAGTTTTCTGAAATTTTGGACCTCAAATCTTGTAAATATATTTCTGGTACTGGCTCTCTTCATTGTGTTGTTACACCCCAACTTTCAGCAGCTGTTAGCTTCTCAGGCCAGTTGTGATTGTTAGTTCTTATGTCATAAGCCCCTGGACAGTATGTCAAACAAACAATCCACTGGACCAGCCAAAACAATTATTCAGATTTAACATGTGTCTCTAGTTCTTTTCAGCTGACGTATTTTCATCGTTCCCCTTTTTTGTGGGAATTCGGCCACAGCTTGTGTCTTAGAAGTCTTGTATCAGTCTCGCATTTAGACATTGTACATTTCTTGAAATAAGTCCGTCGGGTTATATGGCCCTATTTTCTAGTAAATTGTGATACCAACTACTTAGAAAATTCAAGGTGAATTTTTCTTAGACGAATCTGCCTCTTAAACTGCTGATGTGCACAAGATTGAATAGGAAACTGAATATGAACGAGATTCAAGTGTTTTGTTTTGTTATTGTTTAGGAATAAGCCCCGTATTTAATATTAGTGAAGTATTCCAAAATAGTTGTTTCTCCCTCTTAGAGAGATTTGGAAATAGAAGATTTTCTAATCAAATTTGTTTCGTTGCATCTTGGACGAATAATAAAGAAACTAATCATACAAAAGAGATCCTTTCAAAAAATATTGTGCCACCAATCGCTATCTGAAAACCCAAAATCCATTGATTGATTTTTCTGCAAAAATGAATTTCGCGTACTAACGACTTTTGAACTCATCATAGACAAATTGCAACCTTTAGGGGGACTGGAAAAATTCACATACATGAAGAACTTGATCATTTAAATTATTAGTAAGACCCAAATTCTTTTGGGTAGGAGTTCTCGGGTTCAACCAAAGAGGATTTTCTTAGTTCCGATTTGCATACGTATGGTTAGAGATATGTTCTTTTCTTCGAGTCTTAAAAACCACAAATCCCTATAATTGCAATAGAAAAAAAATCTGAAACATGAATTATTCATGTACGATGATGTAATATCAACACCTGCATTAGTTGACAAACTTTTATAAATGAAATAAAAAAACAAGTTTTTTTTAACTGAAGGTAGGGAGCGACATTAAAACTTAAAACGAACAGAAATCATTCTGTATATGAAAGGGACTCTCTCGTCCTCAATGCCCCGGTCTTTACGCTAAAGTTTGACTCTGCCCTTTTTTGCGTCTATGTTTAACAATGCATAACTTGTTTTTAATGTTTTTGCAACTGCAAATTAGCCAAGAGCTACGAAAGTTGTTTAATAAACCGTTCTCTCCTCCCCCTCTTTCTCTTAAATCTACTTTTTAAAACAATAAAAACTTTAGCGCAAAGAGCGGGGCATTGAGGAGGGGACAGTCCTTTTCATATACGGAATAATTTCTGTTCATTCCAAGTTTTAATGTTGCTCCTTATTTTCAGTTAAAAAAAAAACTTTTTTATTAATCTAATAGTCTATCAGAATGAATCCACCTTGCTTGGTCGACAGGTTGAATCTTAATTCCCCTGGACTATTTAGTTTTCAACTTGCCTCAGTTGCTAATAGCACGTCAGGTTGGTAACACTAGACCTTTATTTTCAAAAGGTCAATTTGGGCTAAATGTTCGGAATAATTTGCCTGAATCTTTAAAAAAAAGTCAATGCGTGTGTTTGATTTCTGTAGAGATGCTTAAAACAACAACGTCTCCGATTTTATGATTTTTGGAATGTATTTAAACTAAAATTAATTTACATACAAGTTTTCCATGCAAAATGAAAGAATAGCTTCCTTTTTGTTGTCGGGTGGAACCAAGGGTTTGGGGTGTGCTGGTAAACGGAATGATATGTTGGTAGGAAGGGTTGTTGCGACCGGGTAAATATACTATTTTTCTCTTTCTTTCTTACCTAATTTTTCCTCTTAATTAGTGATATTATAATGTAATGTTTAATTGGTTGATATACTCCGAACAAGAAAAAGCTCGAGGAGAATTAAGTGTTCTATTTTGTTGTTGTTTTTGAATAAACTCCGTATTTAATCTAATCTAAGTATTATATGCTAGTATTTTAAAGCATTCCAAGATCGTTCGTTTTATCGCTCTTAGAAAGATTCGGATATTGAAGTTTTTCTTATCAAAATTTTGTTTCGTTACATCTTGGAAGAAAATTAAACAAACTAACAGAACAAAAAGATCCCTTTAAAGATAATTGTGTCACCAATCGCTATCTGAAAACCGAAACACATCGATGGATTTTTCTGACAATTAATATTCCGTAATAACGACTTCTAGTTTCACCATAGACAAGTTTCAACCTCTAGGGTAACCGGAAAAATTCACAAACATGAAGAACTTGATACTTTAAAATTATTTTAATGTCACCAAGTGACATAAAGCGATCGTAAATTCTGTCGGTCTGTCTGTCTGTCCAGGTTTTGCTAGTTTAAGCACTTCTAGGTAAGCTAGGAAGATGAGATTTGGCAGGCGTATCAGGAACCAGACCAGGTTAAATTAGAAATTGTCGTGGGGGGACGGTTAAATCGAAAAAATTATAGAAAAAATGAGGTATTTTTAACTCGCGAACGGGTGATAGGATCTGAATGAAATTTGATGTTTGGAAGAATATCGTGTCTCAGAGCTCTTATTTTAAATCCCGACTGGATCCAGTGACATTGCAGGGAGCAGACCAAATCCGGTGACATTGGGAGAGTTAAGGGGGGGGAACCTAACATCTTGGAAAACGCTTAGAGTGCAGGGATCGGGACGAAACTTGGTGGGGAAAATAAGCACAAGTCCTAGATACATGATTGGCAATCTGAACAGATCCACTCTCTTTGGGGTAGATGGGGGGGGGGGGGTTAATTCTGAAAAACTAGAAAAAAATGAGGTATTTTTAATTAACGAAGGAGTGATCGGATCTTAATGAAATTTCATGTTTAGAAGGACCTCGTAACTCGGATCTCTTATTTTAAATCCCGACCGGATCCAGTGTCACCGGGGGTGGGGGGTGGTGGTGGTGGTGGTTAACTGGAAATCTTGGAAAACGCTTAAAGCGGAGAGATCAGGATGAAACTTGGTGGGAAGAATAAGCATAAGTCCAAGACACGTGACTGACATAACCGGATCCGCTCTCTTTAGTGAAGTTGGGGGGGGGGAGTAATTCAGAAAAATTAGAAAAAATGAGGTATTTTTGACTTACGACGGAGTGATCGGATCCTAATGAAATTTCATATTTAGAAGGACCTCGTAACTCAGATCTCTTATTTTAAATCCTGACCGGATCCAGTGTCATTTGGGGGGGGGGGAGTTGGGGGGAACCGGAAATCTTGGAAAAGGGTTAAAGCGGAGAGATTAGGATACAACGTGGTGGGAAGAATAAGCACAAGTCTAAGATACGTGACTGATATAACCGGACCCTTCCAATCGAATGAGTTATTTTTAAAGTTTGTACGACAAAGCCTAACTAAAAAACTAAAAAACAAAACTAAAAAAGAAAAAAAGAAAAATAAAAAGGAAAAAAAGGTAAAAAACTAAAAAGAAAAAAAACAAAAATAAAGAAACTAAAAAAGCTAAAAAACTAAAAAAAGAGAAAAACTTAAAAAAAGAAAAAACTAAAAAAACTGAAAAAAAGAAAAACTAAAAAAAAGAAGAGAAAAAAAATAAAAAAGAAAAAAACTAAAAAAGAGAAAAAACTAAAAAAATAAATAAGAAAAAGAAAACTAAAAAAACTAAAATAAAAAAAGGTAAAAAACTAAAAAAAAAACTTAAAAAAGAAAAAAAAAATAAGAAAATAAAAGAGAAAAACTAAAAAAATTAATATAAAAAAAACTAAAAAAGAAAAAAACTAAAAAATAGAAAAACTAGAAAATAAAAAATAACTAAAAAAAGAAAAAACCTAAAAAGAAAAAAACTAAAAAAAAGAAAAACCTGAAAAAAAAATAAATAAAAAAGGGTAAAAAACTAAAAAGAAAAAAAAGCTAAAAAAAAACTAAAAAAGCTACAAAACTAAAAAAGAAAAAAAAGAAAAAGAAAAAGGAAAAAAAGAAAAAACTAGAAAGAAAAAAAAACAAAAAAAAAAAAAAAAAAAAAAAAGCTAAAAGAAACTAAAAAAGAAAAAAAAGCTAAAAAAAACTAAAAAAGGTACAAAACTAAAAAGGAAAAAAGAAAAAGACAATGAAAAAAGGTAAAAAACTAAAAAAAAAGAAAAAGAAAGAAACTAAAAAAGCTAAAAAACTAAAAAAAGAAAAAAAACAAAAAAAAAGAAAAAACTAAAAAAAGAAAAACTGAAAAAAAGAAAAACTAAAAAAAAGAAAAAAAAAAGAAAAACTAAAAAAGAAAAAAACTAAAAAAGAGAAAAACTAAAAAAGAGAAAAAAACTAAAAAAAAGTAAAGAACCTAAAAAGAAAAAACTGAAAAAAAGAAAAATATGAATACATATATATTCAGTATGACATCATTGCAATATAAGGAAGCTTTCATTTTAATACATGACGTCATACTCAATAAATATACATGCGGCAAAACCAAAATAACTCATTTAGTGATTGTATATATAGCAAAAAATATAAATATTAATCGTGAGCTCTTTGAAGCCTTATCTCCAAGATTAAGAATTTGAGATGATGATAGACTGGAAGATGTTAGGCAGGTCGTAGAAAGTGGTGCTGACATAAATTCAGAAAAAATTTTCCCGGTGCATATTGCTGTTCAAAATGGCTGGTTGAAAATTTTACAATATTTCGTCGAAAACCCTTCTGTTGAGCTGGAACTACGAAATGAAGATGGTAAAACAGTCATCGACCTCGTGAAAAGGACACATAAAGACAAAAAAACAAGAAGATAGACATGAATATGCAGAAATTTTTCGTAGAGCAGAACCTTGTGGTTTTAGAGAAATGGAAAATGCCCATATCAGAATGAAAATGGCAAAAAAATATGAAAGTTTAGTTTTTTGCCTACTTGAGATGGCAGGACGAACAAAATTGGCAAAATCCAATTTCAAAATTGGTCGCGAAGTGAAAACAAGAGAAACAATAAATCAAAAATTTGACGACGTGGTATTCTGCTACGAAAAATGTAACAAAAAAAATTGTTTCTGTCCAAGTAAAACACTGCAAGATTACTAGAACCATCAAAAGTTGCAATTTCATGAGAAAAAATGATGATTTTGGGTTAGAAAAATATTTTATATCGTACTTAGACCTCCAAAATGACATATTCAGAATTTCAGGAGAAAAGAATGCTGCAGAGATAACTCATGAAAATTTTCTGGACAGGGAAATTGAGTTTCCTGTAATTTTCACCTCCGCTGAAATCGATTCGGAAGATCTCACTAAAAACAATTGCAAATTCAAATTTGATGAACCCCCGGGTATTACAAATTTGTTTATGAAATTGAAAGAAAATGAACCGCAAAGATTTTTTCAATTAGAAAAGGTTAATCCCAATTTACAAGAAAAACTTTTAGAAGCATTTTCTGGGCTTCAACTCACACCAGAAGAAAAAAAAAGATCAAATAATTTTTTTTTTACAAAAATTCGTAATGATAACGAAACAACCAAATGCTGATTTATTACAACAGCAACTTAGTAATAAAATTTCAAAAAAGATTTAAAAAAGTTTTTTGTATTACAGCCGGTCTTCCTTCTGGGTGGCTTGATGAGGAAAAGGCTATTCAGGTTTTTCAATCCCATCAAAAAAGCAGCCTGCAGAATCTGCCGTCGTAGAGTAAAAAACCCTAAAAAATTACGCAAATATCTGGTTTTTGTTTATTTTGACATACATTAATGATATTAATTCAAATGAATGTATTATCGGCAGAGGTAAAATACTGTTGCAAAAACATGCAAATCAAATTTGGATAGAATAACAATTCTTTATTACCAGAGGTGAGGGAAACCATTGGAAGAAGACTTTCACATATAATATGCTTCTATTTTTGGTCGTTGAAGCTATAAAATATTTGGTCGTTGAAGCTATATATTCCACCAGCTCTCAAGCAGTGATCTTAATAGACTATTATTTTGATGTGTCAGAATTAAATTTGTTTGTGATCACTATTTTCATTATGTTTTGTATCAAGAATAGAATACAGACCTCGCCTCGCTACCTGCGGGGCTCATGAACTAATACGCTTCGCTCTATCTATCTATCTATACATATACAGTAGCTCAGTTGGTAAAGCGTTATGTTCCAGGTTCTAGGTCCGAGAGGTTCCAAGTTCGAACCTTGGCTTTAGCATTATTACAAAAGAAGAAAAAAAATAAAAAGGAAAAACTACAAAAAAAAACTAAAAAGAAAATACTAAAAAAACTAAAAAACTAAAAAAGCAAAAAAAAACTAAAAAAAATGGTAAAAAACTAAAAACTAAAAAAAGGTAAAAATAACAAAAAAAAAACTAAAAAGAAAAAAAACTAAAAACTAATAAAAAACTAAAAAAACTAAAAACTGAAAAAAAACTAAAAAAAGGAAGAAAACTGACAAATAAAGGAGAAAAAGAAAACTAATATAAATAAAAATAAAAAACTAAAAAAGGTAAATGTATTCAAGCCGAAGTAGCTGAGTTGGTAAAGCGTTATGTTCCAGGTTCTAGGTCCGAGAGGTTCCAGGTTCGAACCTTGGCTTTAGCATTAATATAAAAGAAGAAAAAAAACTAAAAAAGAAAAAAAAAACTAATATAAACTAAAAAACAGGTAAAAACCACTAAAAAAAAACTAAAAAAGCTAAAAAACTAAAAAAAAGGTAAAAAACTAAAAACTAAAGAAGAAAAAAAACTAAAAAAAAAACAAAAAAATGGTAAAAACAGCAAAAAACTAAAAAGAAAAAAAACAACTAAAAACTAATAAAAAAACTAAAAACTGAAAAAGAAAAAAAAACTAAAAAAAGGAAAAAAACTGAAAAATAAATGAGAAAAGGAAAACTAAAAAAAAACAAAAATAAAAAAAACTAAAAAAGGTAAAAACTACAAAAAAAGTAAAAAGAAAAAAGAAAAAAAATTAAAAAGCTAAAAAATATGTAAAAACCAAAAAAAAGGAAAAAAACAAAAAAATTTATTTAATCATATACCAATTCAAAAGCAAATGTATATACAAACCAGGACACAGAATGCTGCAGAGAAAACTCATGAAAATTTTCTGGACAGGGAAATTGAGTTTCCTGTAATTTTCACCTCCGCTGAAATCGATTCGGAAGATCTCACTAAAAACAATTGCAAATTCAAATTTGATGAACCCCCGGGTATTACAAATCTGTTTATGAAATTGAAAGAAAAAGAACCGCAAAGATTTTTTCAATTGAAAAGGTTAATCCCAATTAACAAGAAAAACTTTTAGAAGCATTTTCTGGGCTTCAACTCACACCAGAAGAAAAAAAAATCAAATAATTTCTTTTTTACAAAAATTCGTAATGATAACGAAACAACCAAATGCTGATTTATTACAACAGCAACTTAGTAATAAAATTTCAAAAAGATTTTAAAAAGTTTTTTGTATTACAGCCAGTCTTCCTTCTGGGTGGCTTGATGAGGAAAAGGCTATTCAGGTTTTTCAATCCCATCAAAAAAGCAGCCTGCAGAATCTGCCGTCGTAGAGTAAAAAACCCCTAAAAAATTACGCAAATATCTGGTTTTGTTTATTTTGACATACATTAATGATATTAATTCAAATGAATGTATTATCGGCAGAGGTAAAATACTGTTGCAAAAACATGCGAAACAGATTTGGATACAATTCTTTATTACCAGAGGTGACGGAAACCATTGGAAGAAGACTTTCACATATAATATGCTTCTATTTTTGGTCGTTGAAGCTATAAAATGTTTGGTCGTTGAAGCTATATATTCCACCAGCTCTCAAGCAGTGATCTTAATAGACTATTATTTTGTTGTGTCAGAATTAAATTTGTTTGTGATCACTATTTTCATTATGTTTTGTATCAAGAATAGAATACAGACCTCGCCTCGCTACCTGCGGGGCTCATGAACTAATACGCTTCGCTCTATCTATCTATCTATCTCTCTATCTATACATATACAGTAGCTCAGTTGGTAAAGCGTTATGTTCTTGGTTCTAGGTCCGAGAGACTCCAGGCTCGAACCTTGGCTTTAGCATTAAAACAAAAGAAGAAAAAAAATAAAAAGGAAAAACTACAAAAAAAAACTAAAAAGAAAATACTAAAAAAAACTAAAAAAGCAAAAAAACTAAAAAAACTAAAAAAAAAATGGTAAAAAACTAAAAACTAAAAAAAGGTAAAAATAACAAAAAAATAAAAAGAAAAACAAACTAAAAACTAATAAAAAACTAAAAAAACTAAAAACTGAAAAAAAACTAAAAAAAGGAAAAAAACTGACAAATAAAGGAGAAAAAGAAAACTAAAATAAATAAAACTAAAAAAAAACTAAAAAAAGGTAAATGTATTCAAGCCCAAGTAGCTGAGTTGGTAAAGCGTTATGTTCCAGGTTCTAGGTCCGATAGGTTCCAGGTTCGAACCTTGGCTTTAGCATTAATATAAAAGAAGAAAAAAACTAAAAAAGAAAAAAAACTAATATAAACTAAAAACAGGTAAAAACCACTAAAAAAAAACTAAAAAAGCTAAAAAACTAAAAAAAGGTAAAAAACTAAAAACTAAAGAAGAAAAAAAACTAAAAAAAACAAAAAAAAATGGTAAAAACAGCAAAAAACTAAAAAGAAAAAAAACAACTAAAAACTAACAAAAAAACTAAAAACTGAAAAAGAAAAAAAAAATAAAAAAGGAAAAAAACTGAAAAATAAAGGAGAAAAAGAAAACTAAAAAAACAAAAATAAAAAAAAATTAAAAAAGGTAAAAACTACAAAAAAACTAAAAAGAAAAAAGAAAAAAATTAAAAAGCTAAAAAATAGGTAAAAACCAAAAAAAAGGAAAAAAACAAAAAAATTTATTTCATCATATACCAATTCAAAAACAAATGTATATACAAACCAGGACACAGGGAATATAAATGACGACCGGGACACTCAAAGAGAAATTACAGACTGGGACACCGGGGCACAAATGACGACTGGGACGTGTGTGTCGACTGACGTCATGTTTGTGTGTCGACTGACATCGTGTTTGTGTGTCGACTGGGACACAGGGAAACAACTACAACGGGGACGCCGAGGGGAAAAGGGGGGTATATAAATGACGATGGGGACACAGGGAATGTTTGATTAACAATCACCATCAACAAAGCTCAAGGGCAATCATTAGAATAATGAGGTATAGATCTGAATACGGATTGTTTTTCTCATGGACAATTATATGTTGCATGTTCAAGAGTCGGGAAACCTGACAATCTATTTATATGTCCAGACAATGGGACAGCGAAGAATGTTGTATATTCGCAAGTTTTACGTAGTTAAAAACACACATATATATATATATATATATATATATATATATATATATATATATATATATATATATATATATATATATATATATACTAGCTGTTGGGGTGGCGCTTCGCGCCCCCCCCCAAGCCCCCCCGCGCGCGTAAGTCGTTACGCGCCATATTAGTTACGCGCCATTGTAGTTGTGTCCCTATGTTCCACCTGTGAATATGATATATATATATATATATATATATATATATATATATATATATATATATATATATATATATATATATATATATATATATATATATATATATATATATATATATATATATATATATATATATATATATATGTGTGTGTTTTTAACTACGTAAAACTTGCGAATATACAACATTCTTTGCTGTCCCATTGTCTGTGCATATAAATAGATTGTCAGGTTTACCGACTCTTGAACATGCAACATATAATGGTCCATGGGAAAACAATCCGTATTCAGATCTATACCTCATGATTCTAATGATTGCCCTTGAGCTTTGTTGATGGTGATTGCTAATCGACCATTCCCTGAGTCGGTATCGTCATTTATATATCCCCCTATGCACCCCGGCGTCCCCTTTGTAGTTATGTCCCTGTGTCCCGGTCGTCGTCATTTATACTCCCTGTGTCCCGGTGCTTTGTTGATTGCTAATCGAACATTCCTTTTGTCCCGGTCGCTTTCTCTTTGAGAGTCGTCATTTATTTAGATTGTCAGGTTTACCGACTCTTGAACATGCAACATATAATTATCCATGGGAAAAACAATCCATATTCAGATCTATACCTCATGATTCTAATGATTGCCCTTGAGCTTTGTTGATGGTGATTGCTAATTGAACATTCCCTGTGTCCCGGTCGTCATTTATATTCCCAGTATCCCGGTCGTCATTTGTGTCCCAGTGTTCTCCTTTTAGTTTTTTTTTTTTGGTTTTGACCTTTTTTTAGGTTTTTTAGTTTTTTTCTTTTTTCTTTTTAGTTTTTTTTGAAGTTTTTATCTTTTTAGTTTTTTTATTTTTATTTATATTTTTTTAGTTTTCTTTTTCTCCTTTATTTTTCATTTTTTTCCATTTTTTAGTTTTTTTTTCTTTTTTAGTTCTTTTAGTTTTTACCTTTTTTAGTTTTTTTTAGTTTTTTAGATGAAAATTTTTTTTAGTTTTTTTCCTTTTTTTCTTTTTAGTTTTTTATTGGTTTTTACCCTTTTTTTTTTTAGCTTTTTTAGTTTTTTTTCGTTTTTTCTTTTTACTTTTTTTTTAGTTTTTATCTTTTTTATTTTTTTTATTCTTAATTTTATTAGTTTTCTTTTTCTCTTCTATTTTTCAGTTTTTTCCTTTTTTTTAAGTTTTCAGAAACATGACGTCACCTGATCCACAGATCCACAGACAGACAACTTATATATATATATATATATATATATATATATATATATATATATATATATATATATATATATATATATATATATATATATATATATAACTACGCCCCAACCAACTAGGTGTTGGGGTGGCACGAAGCACCACCCCAACAGCTAGTATGTAATATTAACTGTAAGCAAGTTTACTTTACGCGATTTTAGTTCGACCCACGGAAGAGGAGGGTCAAACAGAAATGGATGCGCTCCTAGAATTAGCATTTCTAAGTACTATAGTATATAGTACTATACTAAGTACTATAATATATGCATATATATATATATATATATATATATATATATATATATATATATATATATATATATATATATATATATATATATATATATATATCGTTGTTTTCTTTGCCAAGATCATTTTATCCCACGGACTTTTGTTAAGAGTACATTGTATAATAAAAGTTTTGCATGCAAGTTACGTGGTAATGTTAATTGTAGAACAACCAATGTAATTTAACTATTAGAATGTAATGAATGCTGCCTATAATATGTGGGGGAAACAACTAATAATATATATAAAATATTTTCTGGACACAAGACAACAGTTAATAATGAAAAAACTAATAACTATCTAGTTCAACATTGTAATAATGGTAAATGTTCCATATCAGATATAACTGTCACAATTTTAGAAAATTTAGAGTACAATTTAAATAAAGAAGAGAAGAATAATAGACGACGTAAACGGGAGGATTTCTGGATCCATACTCTTGGTACAGCTTATCCTTTTGGGCTAAATGATCGTGTAGCAAAATATGGTGACATGTCTCAGGTTGTTGTTAAATATATTGATGGTTTTATGGACCATCCTTCTTTTACTTGTCCTACTAAACGTAAAAAACGATCGAGAGGACATAGGAAAAATAATAGAAAAAATGAATTAGATTTACATATGCTTTCTATAGATCTACGCCAGCTACTTGAATCTTTTTGTATGATTTCTGTAATAAAATGTCTAAATAATTTATCCAAGAGGAATTTAATCAAATTTTTCTGGATTGTTAAGAATAATACAGCTCTTGAATATAATTTTAAAGTAATATATGATACAATTTGCATTCTAACTAAAACCAAATTTAGTTCAAAAAAGAAAAAGTTTGATAAGATTGGTAATAAGGATAACAGATTATATTTACCAATTAATTTTACTTGTAAGCAGATTCAAGATATTAATTTACCAGAAATTTTAAATCAGCGGCATGTGAAACAGGCCCTTCCTAGTAATTTGAATTATAATGATAGTCCAGTTTTAACTTATAAATTTTCAAAAACTATTGGGCAAATTATTTTTAATTATAATTTAATACTTAAAAGATTAGATAGTGATATAAATTGGAAACCGGTTTGTCATTGTAAGCAACTTGGCCCATTTGTAAATCCTACATACAAACATGTTATAACAGGGGACTTGTCAATAATAAAGCAAGATGATCTTCAAATTATAATGAATAAAGGGGCTAATTTCCGTCCTTCTCATCATCTGAAACCATCAAGTGTTCTTGATGGCTTGGAAAATCATTTTGATTTATTTATTGATAAGTGGTGTAAGAAAGAGAATAAAAGTAAAGAGAGTTTTCAAAGTTGGAAGAATTTAATTATTAGTAGAATAAGAAATAAAATATATTCTAATTTAAAAAATAGTAACACTAAATCATTATTTTAAAATGCGAAGATTAAACAAGCAATTGCTAATGTACAGAATGAATTTGTAATTGTGCCAGTGGATAAAGCTAATAATAATTTTGCCATAATTTGTCTGAAGCTGTATTGTGATATCTTAAAAAGGGAGTTATGCACAACTAATGTTTACGAAAAGGTAAATTTAGAGGATGAGAATTTAATTGACAAGACTGAAGAAATACTTTTTAAAAATTTTAATATTAAAATAAATGACAATGATAAAAAGTTCCCATTCCTATATTGGACTGTAAAATTTCATAAGAATCCCGCTAAACCACGGTTTATTGCTGGAGCAGCTAAATGTCCAACCCGCATTGCTGCTACTGACCTCTCTTTAATTTTAAAGGAAATTGTAAATAAAATTAAAACCTATTGTTCTGGTATTAAAAAGTTTTCGAATTTTAATCCATATTGGAGTGTTAGTAATTCACAGCAGGTGACAGAGTCTTTAACAATGGTTTCAGCTAAAAGAATTAAGTTTTTCGATTTTGCGACAATGTATACTAATTTATCACTTAATGTAGTGTTAGATAATTTAAAAACTGTTATCAAGAAATCTTTCCTCTTATCTAGTAAAAGGTTCTTAAAAATAGACACAGATAACAAAAAAGCTATATGGACAAATTGCTTTAATACGACAGTTAACTTGAGATGTTACAGCTTGGATATGATTTTTGAGTTATTAGAATTTGTTTTATACAATACTTACATAAGATTTGGTGGTGATTTGTACAAGCAAATCGTGGGAATTCCCATGGGGGGGGGGGGAATGCCAGCCCATTTATAGCTGACTTGTTTTTAAGTCAACTAGAATTTAAATATATGATGGATAAGAATAATCCAAATAATTTAAAACATGTTTTGTCAAATAATAAAAGATATTTAGATGATATTTTGGTCTTAAATTGTAACGATTTCATTGATATTTCAAAAAATATATATCCATCAGAGCTTACTCTTGAACCTAGTCATGGCGCTGGTCATGAAGATCATTTCTTAGATTTAAATGTTAATATTTGTGATAATAATAAATTAAGTTTTAAAATGTATAATAAAACGGATGATTTTGATTTTGAAGTGATTAGTTTCCCATTCCCTGAAAGTAATATACATTCAAATATCACATATTCTGCGTTTTTCTCGCAGTTACTTCGTTATGCAAGGATTTGTAGTAATTATATTGATTTTAAAAATAGATGTAAAATCTTAAGCCAAAAATTGATATCAAGAGGTTTTCTGCAAATAAATTAACTTGGCAATTTAAAAAATTTAGTTTTCATTATAACAGACTTTTAAATAAATATTAAAAGAATTATCTGGAAATACTTAAGGAAATTTTCAACTAATTTCGGAGGTTCGACAAATGATGATGCAGCGCCATTTATTTTGAATTGTGTTTCTAATAGAGCGGATTAAAAAAAAATAAATTGACACATGGTAAAGATGAATTCTATAATTGTTTAGTTCGTTAATTTTTTTTTTGCAATGTGTTAATACTTGTGATTTGGTAAATTTGATCATATTTAGTTTACCTATTGTTGCTAAAAAGAGGGATATATTAACAGGATAAGCTTGTTTTGGTGTTACTTGGTTGTTTTACATTTGCTGTTTTTTTTTCATAGGCATGTATTTTGGGGGTGATACCTGACACGGGAATACCATGGATATTCTGTGGTAGCCAGAACATTTGGCTGGGTAGAGAATTTAAAGTGGCGAAACCCTATAGGCCAGTGTATTCTCCTGATGAGCCCTTGTGTTGGGTTGTTGCCTCTGAATTATTTGTCTTTATTATTTCTTCTATTGTTTGGTAAATGACGACTTATACTTATTGACGAAATGACTGCCTGTCCATGGATTATTCTTTATGGTTGATTGTGTTTGGCTATGCTGTTCGACCTATGTGATTGTATGGATGAGTAGGGTTAAGGCCTCATTCAAGTGCTGGTCTATATTAATCACTAATTTAGGAAAACAGTCTTCCTTCCCTCCTTCTGTCTCTTTTTTTTTATTGGTTTGTGCTGTTGCATTGGTGATTGCTCTTTTCATGATATATATATATATATATATATATATATATATATATATATATATATATATATATATATATATATATATATATATATATATATATATATATATATATATATATATATATATATATATATATATATATATATATATATATATATATATATATATATATATATATATATATATATATATATATATATATATATATATATATATCTTGTTCTTTTTCAAAATCTTTAGTTTAAAAGATGAATTTTTTTCCAAAAAAGGTATTTACCACCCCTCCCCTCTCCCAGTTGATGCCCCAGTCGAGTCTTCTCTCTCCTTAGAGGATTGTTGAAGACACCTTCTAAAATTGTGGAAATGTTTGATTGTTCGGTCAAAGAGTTTCAAAGAGCAGGCTTGCAAGCAGATACAACAATTGTTGGAGTTCATAAAAGGGACTTTGTGCTGTGGTCTGATTAATCGTCACAAGAAAGAGCTATCCTGACGTAAGATTTATAACTTTTCGAAACACTTAATTATAACAAGAGATAAGAGCTCATATGGCACTTGTGAAGAGGCCAGACGAGCCAAGAGCTCATATGGTATGAGCTCTAGCAAAATTCTAAGAATCAATAGATTGATCTAAAAGGAAAATCTGACGCTTAATGCAGGTCGGGATTTAAAATAGGAGCTCTGAGTCACAAGTTCCTTCTAAATATCAAAATTCATTAAGATCCAATCACACACTCGAAAGTTATAAACACCTCTTTTTCTACTTTTTCCTCTCCCTTCAGACCCCCCCCCCGCTGATGGTCTAATTGGGGAAAACGACCTTATCAAGTTAATTTGTGCAGCTCCCGGACACGCCTACCAATTTCCATCGCCCTAACACGTCCAAAAGCACCAAACTCGCCAATGCACTGAACCACCACCCCCTAACTCTCTCAAAGAGAGTGAATCTAGCACGGTTACGTCAATCAAATATCTACGACATTTGCAAATTCTATCCACAAAGTTTCTTCTCGATTTCTCTACTATAGGCGTTTTCCAAGATTTCCGGTAGGGATTTAAAATGAAAGATCTGAGTCACGAGGAACTTCTATATATGAAATTTCATTAAGATACGATCACTCCTTTGTAAGTTAAAAATGCCACATTTTTTTTTTATTTTTCAGAATCAACCCCCCCCCTCAACTCCCCCAAATAGAGTGGCTTGTTCCGGTTATGTCAATCAAGTATCTAGGACTACAACTTATTTTTCCCACCAAGTTTTATCCGAATCCCTCCACTCTAATCGTTTTCCAAGATTTTAGGTTTCTCCCTCCCCCCAACTCCCAAATATATCACCAGATCCAGAGCGGATCCGTTCCGATTATGTCAGTCACGTATTTTGGACTTGTTTTTTTTTCACCAAGTTTCATCCTGGTCTCTCCGCTTTAGGTGTTTTCCAAGATTTCCGGTCCCCCCAAATCCCCCCTTAATGACTCTGGATCCGGTCGGGAATTGAAGTAAGAGATCTGAGTTACGATGTCTTTCTAAATGTGAAACTTCATTAAGATCCGATCACTCCTTCGTAAGTTAAAATACCTCATTTTTTCTAATTTTTCAGAATTAGCCCCCCCCCAAAAAAAAAACAGAGCAGATCCGTTTCGGTTATGTCAATCACGTATCAAGGACTTTTGCTTATTTTCCCCACCAACTTTCATCCCGATCTCTCCACTCTAAGCGTTTTCAAAGATTTTAGGTTTTCCCCCCTATAACTCCCCCCAATGTCACCGGATCTGGTCCGGATTTAAATTAAGAACTCTGAGACACGATATCCTTCCAAATATCAAATTTCATTAAGATCCCATCACCTGTTCGTAAGTTAAAAATACTTCATTTTTCCTATTTTTCCGAATTAACCCCCCCCCCCCCAAACGGTCAAATCGGGAAAAAGACTATTTCTAATTTAATCTGGTCTGGCCCCTGATATGCCTGCCAAATGTCATCGTCCTAGCTTACCTGAAAGTGCCTAAAGTAGCAAAACCGGGACCGACAGACCGACAGAATTTGCGATCGCTATATGTCACTTGGTTAATACCAAATCCAATAAAAAGAGTTTTTATAAACGTATTTATGCTTGCTCGACGGTTTGAAACTCCAAAACTTTAAACGAAAAATCTTTACAAAATTGAGTTAAGGCTGAATCTGGTTTGAAGATTTTGATGCATATTCATTAGATGGTGAATCCTAAATTTCTGCAACAAGTACCGTTAACCATGTGTGAAACGACAACAAACCGATTTCTTCGATAGTTTTTTCGTTACTTTAGAAACAAATTTGGGCTATATATTTGCACATTCGGTGGAGGGGCTAAAGTATAGCGGATCTGCGTTTAAAATGGGTTAGGTAAAATTATTCTGCATATTATGAAGTAAGAGTTGTTTTCTGTCTTCAAACTGTCCAAATACTTTACCTCCACCCAACCTCCTCATTTGAAAATATATAGCTCAAGTTATATATATTTCCCATCTATTCTGTCACTTGTCTTTGTCTTGTCTCAAGCAAAGCTAAAAGAAATGAACCAAGGTACCAGTTTGTTTGCTCGATTTTTACATACCGTAAACTTGAGTGAGTGGCCTATAATGCACGAGTACCAAAATTCCTTCCCCCTACAAAAAAAACTCAAACAGAATTCTCAAATTTGGAAAGCCTTATTTTCCAATAGGGGTATTTTCTGGGGGGGGGTATTTACTTTCATAGATCGTATATTTTTTCCGCGGGGGTATTTTCAGGAGGGTCGGGGAGTATTTTTTGGGATGGTAAATGCTAGGGGGGGGGGGGCAAAAGCCTAAAGCCAGGCGAACGAAGGTTAAGGAAGCAAGGTAAAAGTAGAGTTAGATTAGGAGCAAAACTTGAAAATTATTTTATTATCTATTTCTACCCAATTTTTGACTTAATGTAGCTCTGGTTTTCTTTAATAAACTTGTTTTGTGGAAAGTCTTTTAAATTAATTTTCGTTCGTTTTTTATTGACATTAACTCAAAGAACTTTTCCACAACTACGTTTTTCAAAGAAAGGTAAACAACCCCATTAAACTAAAAATTAGGAAAAATAGAATCAAATGATTTACCAAGCACAAGACTAGCAACAATCAGCCTAATTAAATATATGAAACCCAAAACGAACAGAAATTACAATAAATAACTGTGCCAAAGTCAAAACGAGCAGAAATTAACATGCGTAGAGCTCAAAACCCAATTTAAAGTGGGGAATGGGGGAATACTGCCACCTTCGAGTTTGACTCTGTCTATCAATTCTTCTTTTTAAAACAGTAAAAAACTTTAGCGTAAAGAGCGGGGCGTTGATGAGGAAGCAGCCTCTTTCATATACGAAGTAATTTCTGTTCGTTTCAAGTTTTAATGTCGCTCCTTACTTTCAGTTAAAAAAACTTGTTTTTTTTTTATTTAATTTCTGAACGTTTTTGAATCAATGCATGTTTTGATTTTGGCTCTCCGCAGAGGAATAATTAAAAACGAAATTTGCATTTTTTTTTTTTTTTTTGGCTAAATGGCTTTCTCATAATTTTGATCGAATGATTTTGAGAAAAAAAGAGCGGGGGAGGAAGCCTAGTTGCCCTCCAATTTTTTGGTTAATTAAAAAGGCAACTAGAACTTTTAATTTTTTACGAATATTTTTATTAGTAAGAGATTTACGTAACTTATAAATTAGCTTACGTAAAGAACTTTTGTATTCTCATATTTTTATTACATATATAAGTTCGCCCCCTTGTCAGATCCTCGCTCTTTACACTAAAGCTTAAATTTTGTCCCAATTCATTAAGAATGACCCCAGAATCACAAAAGCCGTAGAATAAATAGTTGAAATTACTAAAAATACTTTAACGTAAAGAGCGAGGTATTAGGAGGAGGTGAGCCCCTCAAATGGGTAATAATTTCTGTTTGTTTTAAGTTTTAATGCTGTTCCTTACTTCCAGCTGAAAGTACTTTTTCATATTTATTTTTTCATTGTGTTTTTAAATAATGCTAGTAAATCCTGCGCTCCCTTCATGGAGATTTTCATCCCCCATAACAAATTATCGATGGAAAGTTTCCCCAGCATATCCCCCTCTTCTCAACCCCTCCCCCAACCAAAAAAATCCTCCTGAAAACGCCTGTACACTTCCCAATAACCATTACTATATGTAAGCATTGGTCAAAGTTTGTAACTTGTTGCCCCTCCCATGGGGACTGTGGGGGAGTAAGTCGTCCCTAAAGACATAGTTATAAGGTAATTCGACTACGCTGAATAAAATGGCTATCTCAGAATTTTGATCCGTTGACTTTGGTAAAATAATTAGCGTGGGAGGGGGCCTAGGTGCCCTCCAATTTTTTTGGTCACTTAAAAAGGGCACTAGAACTTTTCATTTCCGTTAGAATGAGCCCTCTTGCAACATTCTAGGACAACTGGGTCGATACGATCACCCCTGGGAAAAAGAAAAAAAAACAAAAAAACAAATAAACACGCATCCGTGATCTGCCTTCTGGCAAAAAATACAAAATTCCACATTTTTGTAGATAGGAGCTTGAAACTTCTACAGTAGGGTTCTCTGATACGCTGAATCTGATGGTGTGATTTTCGTTAAGATTCTATGACTTCTAGGGGGCGTTTCCCCCTATTTTCTAAAATAACGCAAATTTTCTCAGGCTCGTAACTTTTGATGGGTAAGACTAAACTTGATGAAACTTATATATTTAAAATCAGCATTAAAATGCGATTCTTTTGATGTAGGTATTGGTATGAAAATTATATTTTTTAGAGTTTTGGTTACTATTGAGCCGGGTCGCTCCTTACTACAGTTCGTTACCACGAACTGTTTGATATGTCATGATAAAGCAGACGCTCAGTGTTATATGTGGTAAATATTTTAAATGCACATTAAAATTTCATTTAACTATCCATAATTTCTCGGTATATGCATGCACAAAGATTTGCCCAATAAAATAAAACGACCTGTAAAGCACGATCGGATCATAAGGCAGTATCACCAATCCGACTGGGCAGAATTACAAAACTGCTCGTCGGCAATGCCATGGAGTAAATATACAAAAGACGACCCAGTTAAAGCAGTGTCACTCTACGAAAAAACTATTACAAAAGCTATTGAGCAATGTGTCCCATCAAAGACAATTCAAGTCGTTTCCCCAGATAAAATATGGTTCAATGCTGCTTGTAGAAAGGCGACTAGGGACAGAAAGAAGACCCATCAGAAATGACGCTTGACAAAATCGGGATATTTCTATTTGAGCTCGGAATAAATCTCGCCAAGCTAGAACTGATTATAAACGCAATTTTGAAGTAAAACTAAAAAACACCCGTGTAAAGCAATGGTGGAGGATTGTCAAAGAAGCTCTACCCTCGTCCAAACTTATTTAAATTCCTTCACTTCATGTTGAAGGGGTGATGATGCATTCTGGCCAGGAAAAAGCTCATTCTCTTGCATATACTTTTGAAAAGGTTCTTCAACTTGATGACGCAGTAGTCACCCCTCCCCTTTTCCACAACAAACAGACACCAAAATCACTGGTATAAACATAACCAGTAGCAAGGTTTTTACAACGCCCTGTCAGTTGGATATCACCAAAGCTTTGGGGCCTGATACAATATCCAATATCATCCTCACAAGTTGTGTCCCTGCAATCGCTGGTCTTCTCGCCTGTTTCGAAATCGCTTTCCAGCAGGAATTTTTCCGAAAGCCTACAAAGTTGTCCATGTAGTCTCTGGCCCTAAGGAAAATGGTGACACTACTAATGCAGGATCTTATCGGGAAATCAAGCTCCTTTCCTGCATAGGAAAAGATTATGCGTCGAACCACTTGTTGGCTGACACAAAACACGGTTTTCGTAGAAAATGGTCTATAATAGACTGTCTAAATGTGCAGTAACAAGAGTAGGTCGAGCTCTTGCCTCAGGGACATGACATTCGCCTTGCCTCTTTTGAAATCACAAAATCCTCTGATTCCGTATGGCACAAGGGCTTGCTAAGCAAATTAAAATCCTTAAATTGATGGTCTTCTATTCAAGGTGGTCGCTGATTTTCTGTGTCTGCGATCAATAAGGGTTGTCCTTGACAGCTTCCCTTCTAAAGAACGTCCTGTTTTATACTTAGTACTCCAAGGAAGTATGCTTTGGCCAACTCTTTTCCTGGTGTTCATAAACTATCAAGGGGATAAACTTGTGAAAAATCCTCACAACTTTGCTGATGAAATGAGGATAATAATCTCCATTAGGAAAGACGAAGATCAAAGACACCCCCATAAGGAGCTAAAGGCCAACCAAAAAATTGAGGTCGAGGCAGATAAGTGGCTTGTCAGTTTCAATGCATGAAGACATAGAGATTTTAACTTACGAAGGAGTGATCGGATCTCAATGAAGTTTCACATTTAGAAAGACATCGTAACTCAGATCTCTTACTTTAAATCCCGACCGGATCCAGAATCATTAAGGGGGGGGTATTTGGGGGGAGGACCGGAAATCTTGGAAAACACCTAAAGTGAAGAGATCAGGATGAAACTTGGTGAAAAAAAAAACAAGTCCAAAATACGTGACTGATATAACCGTCAGAGAACCCTATAAAACTAAATAGTTGATTCTAAATAGTCTAGAATAAATAGTTGAAATTACTAAAAATACCATAGCATAAAGAGCGAGGTATTTATCTCCTCCTAAATACCTTGCTCTTTATGCTAAAGTATTTGTAGAACCCCTCATATGCGTAATAATCTCTGTTCGTTTTAAGTTTCAATGCTACTCCTTACTTTCAATTGAAAAAACTTATCCATTATTATTTTTTCATTGTTTTTTTTATAGTAATTTTAGAAAATCCTGCGCCCTTTTCATTGAATTTCTGTTCCCCCATGAGATATTTCTCCAAGAAAAGATCCTCCCACATAGCCCCCTCCCCTCAACCCTACCCCCAAAACCAAAAAAATCCCCCTGAAAACGTCTGTACACTTCCCAGTAACCATTATTATATGTAAACCCTGGTCGAAGTTTGTAACTTGCAGCCCCTCCCCCAAGGACTGTGGGGGAGTAAGTGATTCCCAAAGACATTGTTATTATGGTTTTTGACTATGCGGAAAAAAAAATGGTTATCTCAAAATTTAGATCCGTTTACTTTGGAGAAAAAATGAGCGTGGGAGGGGGCCTAGGTGCCCCCCAATTTTGTTGGTCACTGAAAAGGGGCACTATAACTTTTCATTTCCGTTAGAATGAGCCCTCTTGCGACATTCTAGGACCACTTGGTCGATACGATGACTCCTGGGGAAAAAAACAAAATCAAATAAACAGGCACCCGTGATTTGTCTTCTGGCAAAAAATACGAAATTCCACATTTTTGTAGATAGGAGCTTGAAATTTTTGCTATAAATGTTTGATATAGGGTTCTCTGATGCGCCGAATGCGATGGTGTGATTTTCGTTAAGATTCTATGGCCTTTAGGGGTTGATTCTCCCTATTTTCCAAAATAAGGCAAATTTTTTCAGGCTCGTAACTTTTGATGACAAAGACTAAATTTGATGAAACCTATATATTTAAAATCATCTTGAAAATCCAATTCTTTTGATGTATATTTTAGCATCAAAATTCCGTTTTTTAGAGTTTCGTTTACTATTGAGTCGGGTCGCTCCTTACTACAGTTCGTTACCACGAACTGTTGGATTTATGACAGCAATCTTAGTATTTGGAGCGGATTTCTGGGGGGGGGGCACGAGGGAGCGGGTTAGTGAAGAATTTAAAGGAAAGAGCGCAGATTCTTCTCCAGTCACTGATATTTCTCAGAAAGGAGACTCAAAATCTTAATTTTCAGTCGAAACGACATTCAAACGACATTGGCTTCTACTAAGGTAACGCTAGAGCATGGTCTCTGGTTACAACTTCACGGGTAATCAATAATATTCCAAAAAGTCACACCAAGTTGATTTGCATAGCTTACTAAAACGGGCATAGCTTACTAATAGCTTACTAAGTCGAACGAGCACTCTCGTAAGTTTTTTCAACCACCCCTTCCATACGAAGTCGGTGGGAAAAATAAAAGTAAAGTACGAAATAGAACATTGAAACGACATTGGCTTCTACTAAGGTAACGCTAGAGCATGGTCTCTGATTACAACTTCACGGGTAATCAATGATATTCCATAAACTCACACCAAGTTGATTTGCATAGCTTACTAAAACGGGCAAGAGGTTGGCCCAAAACCAAAAAAGACAATTCTTTCTGCTAGTTCCATGATAAAAATAGCACTTTCATTTTGTTGGTTTGTAAATGCAAGGCATTTTGCAAGCTAATTAAATTATTTCTGGAGACAGCTAAACCCTTCTTTTAAAAAGATACTTGGTTTCAAAATCTCATCTATAGAGGTTTAAGCAATGAAAAAAGGAAAATTTTACTCCAACTGAATGATTCTTCAGGTAAAAAGAGTAATAAGTCAAAAGGGCAAAAATTTTTTGAGACAAATTATTTTTTATTGTTTGGTGTTAGCCTTTGTTGACTAAATTTTTTTGAATCTTGAATTCTTGGCAAAAAGATCCATCTTTCACATCTTAAAATATAAAATTATTTTAAACGAGGTAATATATCAGCTCAGAAGTTTCTTGTGGAACAAAATAATAAGAATGAGCAGAAAATTTTCAAAATTATTAAAAGAATCGGCTTGTTATGCTGATTGCAAATATATAAGATTCAGTAATTTTAGTGTTACCAATCAGAGGCACAAAATTAGATCAACTAAATCTAGCCAAAGAAGATTTGTCTATTTTCCAAAAAAGAAGGAAGAAATCCCTAAAAGTAAAGTTTCGCTAAGTTTCAACTTGGTAGCCTCATTCGCTTCCAGCATATCGTAGATGCACCTGTTTGACAAACTGAATATGCATAGTCCTTGGCTTAAATTCAGCTTCCCATCCCAGAAAATACAGGAGATTCAAGCTTGATATTAAGAAATGGCAAAGACACTGTACCAGAGTTCAAAGAGGCATAGAGGGGGGTACAATGGTACAGAAAAATGAAAAAATAGATGCCGAAGAAGTCCTTCTGAAGTTTATTTTCATCCCCTGAACCCGCTAATAAGATTGCAAATATCTCCTTCTCCCCAATTTCTCCCTCTGATGTTATAAATAAAATCCTAAGGCTTAGAAAATCAACTACTTGTCCCTTAGACATCCCAGTTGGCTTAATTAAAGCCTTTTCAGACAAAACTGCTGAGCCCTTTATCAAATATTTTCAGCCAAATTGCAAAATTTAGTAAATTCCCAATTTGCTGGACCCAAGGTTTTATAACACCTATCCCGAAAAAACCGCACCAGTCTGATTTTCGCCAACATACACCCCATTACACTCATTTCAATTTTTTCTGAACTTTATTAAGTTTTCCTCTGTGACTGGCTTAAAGTTGTAATTTGTCCACTTATTGACGTTCGACAGTGGAAATTTAAGGAAAACTTCTACCACCCATTACCGTGGGCACTTAATACATACCATCGTAAGTAACTTTGAGAAACCAAATGTTTGTTAAACCTTGTCTTAGTTGATTTTCAAAAGGCTTTTGACCTGGTTGACTGCACCACCCTAATTCATTCACTACTGGTTAACTTTCAACTTAGATTCTCATTAGTAAATATTGTTATATTGTTTCTTTCAAATAGATCTCAAGTTGTAAAATACAAAAACATTTTCTCTAACCCCCTCCCTATATACTGTAGAATTCCTCAAGGAACCTCATTGGGACCACTTTTAGTTCTAGTTATGATTAACGATATTGGTGAGGAATTCCCCAAAGTTGGAAATTCGTGAATGATCTTTTGATCCTTCAAGTATGTCACAACAATGTTAAAAGTTACCCCTCGAAATCCTAACTCGTATTTTGGATGTAGCTAAGAACCTAAATATGAAAGTAAATTCCACTAAATCAAATATAATAACGATAAATCTCTTGAAATCCACTCCTGTGTTCCTTGACCCTATCCCACCCAAAATGCTTGTGAAACATTTTAAACTTCTTGCTGGGGGTTTGGTAATATGTCTCACAGTTGCTCAGGATTAAATCCAGTATGCTGCCGGATTCATGTTTTAGGAAATTTACAACCTGATTGAGGGAGAGGAACGATGCTAGCCAGCTTTTCTTAGTTTGTTTAAAGTCACCAGCCGGAATAATACAAGGGTTTCAATAAAAAGCACGACGGTGGTCCTAAGGCTGTGAGGGATTGACATCTTCAAAGACACAGTTACTGAATCTTTCACCCCAGCTGAACAAAATGGTTACACCTAAATTTTCATTGGTGCCCTGATGTAGAAAGTGCCCAGGTAAAAAAAAAATATTAAAAAATACATGTGGTCCAAAATACTAGACTGATCATGTTTTTATCATATACAAATATCCCAAAAAAGAACATGGAGGTTATTTTTTCTTATAAATTAAATCTACTTGGCCCAGAGTATACGTTTTAACAAGTCAGAGCAACAATCCATTCTTGCCCATTTAACAAACCAGGGTTGTGAACTGATCAAAAAATAGAATTTTCGGCCCATTCTGGAGTAAAATAACATGGAATAATGCTTCATAATTTCATCAAAACAAATGGGAGATCAAGGCGTATATCAAGATTTAAAATCTGGTTTTCAAACTTGTTCAGAAAACCAATTACCAGCTAAATTAGCTCATTATCAGTTCTTCATCAAGAACTGTATTGCAACAGGCCCAGGCAAAAGAAAAAGCACAGCTTTAGCATCTTGAGCCCAAGAAAAAAATCCATCTATTGAAGATAAGCTCTCCTGTAAGGAACAAGTTTTTCTTCAATCCTCTACTTTACTGTACTGAGATTCAATTTCCTACCATATTAGCTTATAAATCCAACATCCTCTTTAAATTTAGGATATATTCTATTTGATTTAAGTTTCAATGTATCCTAAAGAGCTCTATACTTTCATTTCCTTAGTTCTGTCTGTCTTATGTTTCTAGTTTGAGTGCAAAAAGAACCTCCTGCAACTTGTTATTGATTTTCTTTGCAACCACTATCAGTATGTTTATGCAGTTATCCCAGGAGCTACTGATCCAAATTGGGCAGCCACTGCAGCCACTATCAGTATGTTTATGCACTTATCCCAGGAGCTACTGATCCAAATTGGGCTAAAATAACACATGCAGTGCACACCAAGGAACAACACTTGCAGCCCTGCTTTTTGTAATGGTGATAAATTATGTGGATTTTGGACTTGAGAATTGTTTTAAGTCCAATGATGACTTATCCATTATGCTAAAACAGCTAGTAGAGAAGTGCCAAGTTGTTTTGCAGTTCAGTAGTGACCTCAAACAGACTTTTGTCAGCCAGTGTGGTGCATATGGGCTGCAAATCAACAAGAATGAAGCAAAATCCATGAGGTTCAACCCTATAAAACAGGATACCTCCTGTTCTACATCATAGTACCTAGTATTGTCAACCATAATTTGGCCTGATGTTACGTTTAGCTTTGACTGATCTTATAGCCCACACAGTCCTAGATTTATTATAGTTTATTTATTATTGTTATAAAAAAAATCATTTGCAAGATAGAATTCAGGCCAAATTTCAGGGCATTCTAGAGGGGGGAAGGAGTAGAGGTGGTTACTTTAAAATACCTTCCCGGGATATACTTTAGCCTGTAGACCCAATCCTGAAAGTTTCATTTTCTTAACCTAACCTCTTTCTGAGATAGCCAAAAGTCACTAAACTAGAATTTTACCATTAGTAAAATTCTAGTTAAATGACTTCTTGCTATCTTGGAAAGGGTTTAGGTTAGGAAAATGATACTTTCAGGGATGGGTCTACAGGATAAAATATGTTATTTAGCCTTGCTTAGGCTAGTCTTTATCAGTAGATTAAAGAAGCCAATTCAGGTAATAAGATAGATTTCTAAATTCTTGAGCTTTCAGTTTCTATTAGCCCTATTTTGAAATACCAAAGCAAAGATCCGCGTGAACAAAATTTAAAAATAACTCTTGAAAATAGGCAGACAGTTCAATAAGAAAAAAAATGTCTTCAGTTCGGTTCGATATAGACATATATGACAGAAGGTTTATTTTTCTCGCGAAAGGATGATTTTGGACAAAGTAAGTTTTTACAGGTATATTGTTTTAAGGGTTATTTAGTAGTTCTTTGAGACACTTGAGGAAAAGCAAACATCCACAAATGCTCTAAGAATTGAAACAGCTGAAACTTAAAAAAAAATGAATTTACGTTGGTGAGAATTGCTGAAACTCATCGATGCTACGATGCCCTACAATATCCTATCATTTTTCGGGATGGAGCCGACGGCTATTACTTTAATATTAAATTGATAAATCCAGCCACTAACAAAGAAATGAATAAGAAATGCAGTGCAATACATTATTATTCCTATTGACTAATGATTCGGCAGGATGAAGACAATTATATTTTTAAATCCCATCAATTGTTTCACCAATACATCGTTGATATGTATGCAAAAATTGAATCAGAACGTTTGCTATTTATCCGTCTGAATCACATCAAGCTCCGCTCTGAATAATACATTCATTTACGAGATGCAATTGTAAATGACGGTAGTACCGCAAACGTTGGAAGATTAACGATTTTACCTTCGTCATATGCTGGCAGTCCCCATCATATGCATGAATATGCTCAAGATGCTATTGCGTATGTTCGTCTCTATGGTGGTCAAAATTTATTTACTACATTTAAATGTAATCAATCTTGGAACGAGATACAGAAGCTTTTACTTCAAGGACAATCGGCGGTTCATGGAGATGAAATTACGGCCCGTGTCTTCCGGTAAAAGTTGAAATCACAGATAAACTACATAGTAAAACTTGAAGTGTTTGGGTCAGTGCGATGCTGGATGTACTCAGTGGAATGGCAAAAACGAGGATTGCCACACACACATATACTAATCTGGCTACATTATAAAATTACTTCTAATGAAATTGATGATGTGATTTCCGCTGAAATACCTGATGAAAATGTCATTGAGGGGTTATATGATATTGTTGTAAAAGCAGAGAGCATGGTCTCTGATTACACCTTCACGGGTAATCAACGGCTTAAATTGAGATATTCTTTTTTTTCTGAAAAGATATTACAGTAAAATTCATAAAGTTGAGTTGGAAAAAGCCCATTCATTGTTTCAGAATCTATTTTATTTGGAATTTGCATGTCTTAATGCGAAGATGATAAATATTATAGGTTGGAAGATATGACAAATATTAACTGCAGATGTTAGAACAAAATACGAGACTTGAGCGTTACTCTCTTTTGACATCACAAAATCCTTTGATCGTAATAACGTAATATCGTAAACGTAATATTTGTTTGGATTGATTCAATTCGTTTTCCTGTACCATCTTTTTTCAAAAGGAAATTAGTGTTATTGTTGTCTAATATACGTTTTACTAGTGAAAAATTGTCTAACTCATTTAACTCGATTTATCCCTTTTGAGAAAGAATTTTAAGAAAAAACACACATTCTTCGACTTTTATTAATTGAAAGAAATACTCATCTATTTTCTTTCCTATGTCTCTAGGAATGTCTCAGTACCATTATGCTACAGCCAAAAAAAAATGGACTGACTAGGATTCGAACCCGGGCCTCTTACCAGCGGGCAAACGCTCTACCACTGAACCATCGGTGCTATACATTATGAAATGATATACCATGTACTTGAATAGCCAAAATTGTTATTTATGCCCTGGAATACTTTGGAGACGTGAATATTCTCCAAAAGAATGGAAGTGAAAGCGAAAACTGATATTCCATAAAGTCACACCAAGTTGATTTGCATAGCTTACTAAAATGGGCAAGAGGTTGGCCCAAAACCAAAAAAG
>NC_088872.1:24883997-24931528 GCF_032884065.1 Artemia franciscana | reverse complement strand
CTCTCTCTCTCTCTCTATGTGTGCCAGTTTGTCTGAGTGGATATTTGCTTTGTCTCTGCAGAGTTTGGAAAAAATCAAGCTCATCTCTCTCAGAATTTGGTAAAAGCCCTGTTAACCAATCTCTGATTCTAATATTCGCTCCTTTGATCCCACTAGAAGTATATCCATCTCTAAAAATTCCATTTCTTGCATCTCCGACTTTTTAATAAACGTTCGACTTGTGGGCGTACCCTGAAAAATAATAGAAACACAAAAAAATAATGCATAAGACATTCTTATTGTAATAACTACATGTAGAATATCATAAAAACAAAAATAAATGCTTTGAATCTATTCCATAAAATACTTCATTATGTTTTCTGCTGATATGACATTTACTCCATTTTGGGATCATACGTGACTTTTAACATGGTTTCAGCTACAATTGCTTCACACATTTCATCATTGGTATTATTGGTATTACTGTTGGTATACAATAAATGTTAGCAATATTATTCAAATGCGAATTGTTCTTTCAAAAATTCATCTTTATGCCCCGTTTTTATACTGTCTGCCAAAACCATTTTTATTTTGTTTTCGATTTCACTGTCAACTACCACATTGTTTTAAGACAGTTCGCAGTTTTGGCACATAGAAAAGATATGCATTCTGACATTATTGCGGCAGTAAACATTTCTTTTTCCCTCTGCTTTCGTTTCAATGCTAATACAAGAAAGATGGCGATAGAATATATCAACGGGTAACCTATTAACAGAACCATTAGCAAGAGGTGGATCTTCATCGTCAACTATTAGTTTCAGGTTTGTCTTATCTTTGAGAACTACTTTCTCTAGAGGTACTACTGTCGCATATCTTCCACCATAAGAGTTAAATCATTTCGATCCTCCAAAGAAATTTAATCTCTCACTGTCATGGAAACGCACGCATACATTTCCAATAAGATCTCCATTAATGCTTGTCTCATAATTCAAATATTTATCTTCGTCAGCATTCAACGCAACGATGCTTTATCAAGTGCACATACTTTCTTGAAATATTATATTTTCACATTTTTTTTCATATGTGATGCAAGTGTTTATCATTCCAATAAACAAAAATAATATATGAAAACATATAATAAACTAGGTGGTGTCCATGACCAGTCATAGAGTACCACTGGGGCTGCCGCATAAGAAAATCGAAAAAAAAACATGTTCACCAGTTCAAGAATTTCCAAGTTTAAAAACTCCAAGTCCCAAAAAATACTAAGTCCAAAAAATTTTTAATTCCGAAAACTGAGTGCAAAAAATTCTTAATCCAAAACAGGAAGAGGTTTGGGTGAGGGGGAGGGGGGCTCTTGGAGGTTGTAGGATCGTCATATCATTGCTTAAAATATGTACGCCTTTATATATTTCGACTTTATGCAAGTCCTTAATGCTAATCAATATTTTCAAACAACAACAAATTTATTCATATAATTTTCATGACTTGATATTAAGTATTATAATAACTGGGCATTGCTTTTATCAAATATTTGCCAATCATATCCTGACTGGAATATGTAAGTCATTCACCCAAAAGCCTCAGATACCTATCTGGGAGGCTGGTTGTGTAAATTGCTCAAGGCTATAGTTTAGTATAGGCAAACTTTAGTACCCAAATAAGGGTGTAAGGTCTGTACCTGTTATAGCATCACTACTAATATTAGTGAAAATGTTTTAGTTTAATGCAGAGGAGGAGAAACCTGTGCATGAACTATTTGAACGGCAGATTACAGGAAAATAGAATTTAAAGAAAGCGGAGATAACATTAAAATGTGAAATGAGGAAATGTGAACTGGAGGCCATGGATAAGATTGCTGAATACCAACAAGATGCAGCCAGACGGTATAATAGCAAATATTCTTCTAGCAGGTTAATAGATTGAGAAGCAATAGCCAATCTGGACTTATCCAAGTTAAATATAGGAACGGGACTATAATTAGTGATAAGGAAAGAGTTAAAGTAAGAGTAAGAGGAGAACTTTTTGAGAATGTGCTAGAGAAATTGATTATGGATTGTTTTAGGTGCCTGACTGACTGAGTGTATCTCAAATAGTAAGTTGTATGAAAAAATTAGTTCAATCCTTCTTTCTACTGCTATAATGAGATAAAGCATGAGATAGCTAGGACATGTTCCGTGGATGAAGGTTCTGTGGATGACAGGTTGCCAAAGGTAGTCCTTGTCAACCAACCACCTAGGGTCAAAAAAAGCGGGTCGTCCTCGAATTGGGGGGGGGAGGATGTTGTAAGGAAAGATTTAAGGGAGATTGAAACTTCTTGGTAGGGAGACGAGTGTGAAAAATGAGGAGAAAATGAGCAAAAAAAAACATCATCCTGGAACTCTAGAAAGTGTAACTTTCCTGGCTAATGTAACAAAAAAAATACCACCGCCATTAATTGGCAGTAAACAGAGTAAACAAAAAAAGAATTGGATGATTAAAATTACGTAAGAGTATAACCCTAACGTCCTTTTACTAAATAGATATTGAAAAAATGTACATATCATTAAATACAAATAAATCTAAGCTATGTATTAATATGGTTATTGTTAAAATTAATCAACATTAAACAATCCAAATTATTGGTTAATTGAGTGACCTATAAAAACATCTATTTAGAAAGAACAATTATAATGTTTTGTTTTATTCATTTCTTTAGTGCTTCAACCTTATTCACTTATGTATAGAATCCTTATTTTGTTCTGATTCCAAAAATATCACTATTTACCCCCTGGCAATCAACAGATTGTCTGTTTGAACAAAAAGTATTGCCAAATTTACCCATTTTGTATGTGCTTATTTTTTCACGTTTCAATAAGACAGCAATGGTGAAACTTTGCACAAGGCTTCACAAATATAATAATATTCATAATTGTGTGACAACCAAAAGAAAAATCATAGAAAATTGCGATTTTCACGTATGAATAGACCTAATACGGATCCAGGGGAAAAAAGTTTTCACTTTGATATCCTTGGTACATTTAAGACTTAAAACAAACATCAATTATTTCGTATATGGGGAAGACTACCCCTCCTGTATCTTTACGCTCAAGTTTGGATTTTTACCCTCAATACCTTAAGAACGACTCCTAAAACACAGGGGTTAATGGAATGGGATAAAAAGTATTTTTTTTTGCAACTCCAATAAAACTTTCACAAACAATAAAAGGTACTTGCTTGTTATAGTGACCAAACCGAAGAAGTTACGTTATGTTGATCCTAATGATATATACCAAAACATAATGAAAACATAATACTTTAGAGACAAAATTAAATTATGGAAAAAACAACAAAGAACTATGAAAAGCAGGCCGCCAAGAACACCTTCATGGAACTATGGAAAGCAGGCCGCCTAGAACACTTTACATTAAATACCTAACCTTACCACCTATATATATATATATATATATATATATATATATATATATATATATATATATATATATATTAAACATTTAATTAAAATATACCTGCAGAGTACTTTGTCTCGCTCAGGCTAAGGTCAGTATCTCCAAGTGGAAACAGAAAACCGGTTCAAACAGTTCGTGGTAACGAACTATAGTAAGGAGCGATCCGGCTCAATAGTAAACGAAACTTTAAAAAATGGGATCTTGATACTTATAGATACATCAAAAGAATTGTATTTTTATGCTGATTTAAAATATATAAGTTTCATCAAATTTAGTCTTACTTATCAAAAGTTACTAGCCTGAAAAAATTTGCCTTATTTTGGAAAATAGGAGGAAACACCCCCTAAAAGTCATATAATCTTAACGTAAATCGCATAATCGCATTCAGCGTATCAGAGAACCCTACTGTAGAATTTTAAAGTTCCTATCTACAAAATGTGGAATTTCGTATTTTTTGCCAGAAGACCGATCACGGGTGCGTGTTTATTTCTTTTTCCCCAGGGGTGATCGTATCAACCCAGTGGTCCTAGAATGTTGCAAGAGTGCTCATTCTAACGGAAATTAAAAGTTCTAGTGCCCTTTTTAAGTGACCAAAAATGTTGGAGGGCACCTAGTCCCCCTCCCACGCTCATTTTTTCCCTAAGTCAACGGGTCAAAATTATGAGATAGCCATTTTGTTCAGCATAGTCGAAAAACCTAATAACTATGTCTTTGGGGACGACTTATTCCCTCACAGTCCCCGGGGGAGGTGCTACAAGTTACAAACTTTGACTAGTGTTTACATATAGTAATGGTTATTGGGAAGAATAGAGACGTTTTCAGGGGAATTTTCTTTTGGATAGGGAAGGGGTTGAGGGGAGGGGTTACATGGGAGGATCTTTCCATGGAGGAATTTGTCATGGAAGGAGATAATTTCCATGAAGAGGGCGCAGGATTTTCTAATATTATTAAAACAAAAAACAATGAAAAGATAAATATGAAAAAAAAATTCAATTGAAAGTAAGGAGCAGCATTAAAACAAAACGAACGAAAATTAATACGCATATGAGGAATTCATCTCCTCCTAAATACCTGCTCTTTACGCTAAAGTATTTTTAGTAATTTCAACTATTTCTTCTACGGCCTTTGTGATTCAGGGGTCATTCTTAAAGAATTGGGACAAAATTTAAACTTTAGCGTAAAGAGCAAGGTATTAAAGAGGGGAAAAACCCCCTCAAATTAGTAATAAAATTATACGAATATAGAAGTTCGTTACGAAAGTTAATTCGGAAGTTACGTCTATTTTTATGGCACTTGGTATTAACCAAGTGACATATAGCAATCGCCAATTCTGTCGGTCTGTCTGTCGGTCCCGGTTTTGCTACTTTAGGCACTTCCGGGTAAGCTAGGACGATGAAATTTGGCAGGCGTATCAGGGACGAGACCAGCTTAAATTTGAAATAGTCGTTTTCCCTATTTGACCATCTGGGGGGAGTGCGAAACCGGTTAATTCGAAAAAAATAGAAAAAATGAAGTATTTTTAACTTATGAATGGGTGATGGGATCTTAATGAAATTTGATGTTTGGAATGAAATTGTGTCTCAGAGCTTTTATTTTAAATCCCGACCGGATCTGATGACATTGGGGGGAGTTGGAGGGGGGAACCAAAAATCTTGGAAAACAGTTAGAGTGGAGGAATCGGGATTAAAACTTGATGGGAAAAATAAGCAGAAGTCCCAGATACATGATTGACATAATCGGAACGGATCAACTCTCTTTGGGTCAGTTGGGGGGGGGGAGTAATTCTGAAAAATTGGAAAAAATGAGGTATTTTTAACTTACGAACGGGTGATCGGATCTCAATGAAATTTGATTTTTAGAAGGATATCGTGTCTTCAAGCTCTTATTTTAAATCCCGACCGGATCTGGTGACATTGGGGGGGGGGGGAGTTGGGAGGGGGAAACCTAAAACTTGGAAAACACTTAGACTGAAGGATCGGGATGAAACTCGGTGGGAAAAATAAACACAAGTGCTAGATACATGATTGACATAAACGGAACGGATTCGCTCTCTTTGGGATAGTTGAGGGGGGGGGGGTATTTCTGAAAAATTAGAAAAAATGAGGTATTTTTAACTTACGAACAGGTGATTGGATCTCAATGAAATTTGATATTTAGAAGGATATCGTGGCTCAGAGCTCTTATTTCAAACCCGACCAGATCTGGTGACATTGGGGGGGGGGGGGTTGGGAGGGGGAAACCTAAAACTTGAAAAACACTTAGAGTGGAGGGATCGGGATGAAACTTGGTGGAGAAAATAATCACGTGTCCTAGATACATGATTGACATAACCGGAACGGATCCGCTCTCTTTGGGGTAGTTGGGGGAGGGGTTAATTCTGAAAAATTAGAAAAAATGAGGTATTTTTAACTTACGAACGGGTTATCAGATCTCAATGAAATTTGATATTTAGAAGGATATCGTGTCTCAAAGCTCTTATTTTAAATTCTGACTGGATCTGGTGACGTTGGGGGAAGTTTGGGGTGGGGGAACCTAAAATCATGGAAAACGCTTAGATTGGAGGGATCGGGATGAAACTTGGAGGGGAAGATAAGCAGAAGTCTTACATACGTGATTTACATAATTGGAACGGATCCGATCTATTGGGGGGGGGGTAATTCTGAAAAATAAGAAAAAATGACGTATTTTTAACTTACGAAGGAGTGATCGGATCTTCATGAAACTTCATATTTAGAAGGACCTCGTAACTCAGATCTCTTATTTTAAATCTCAATCGGATGAAGCGTAATTGGAGGGGAAGGCAGTTGGGGGGGGGGACCGGAAATCTTAGAAAATACTTAAAGCGTTGAGATCAGGATGAAACTGGATGGGAAGAATAAAAACCTGTCTAAGATACGTGACTGACATAACCGGACCAGATCTGCTCTCTTTGGTGGAATTGGAGGGGGGGGGGTAATTTTGAAAATTGAGGTATTTGCAATTTACGAAAGGGTGACCAGATCTTAATGCAATTTGATATTTAGAAGGATCTTGTGATTTAAAGTTCTTTTTTAAATTCTGACCAGATCCTTTGACGTTGGGGGGAGTTGGAGGGGAAAACCGGAATTCTTGGAAAACGTGAAAATTGAGGTATTTTTATCTTACGAATAGATTATCTGATCTTAATGAAATTTGATTTTTAGAAAGAATTCATGTCTCAGAGCTCTTATTTAAAATCCCGACCCGATCGTTTGACATTGGGGGGAGTTGGAGGGGGAAATCTTGGAAAAACACTTGGAGTGTATGAATCGGGATGAAGCTTGATGGATAGAATAAACAAATGTCCTTGATACGTGATTGACAGAATCGTACTGGATTCACTCTCTTTGGGGGAGTTTGGGGGAGGGGTTCAGTGATTTGGCGAGTTTGGTGTTTCTGGACGAGCTAGGACGATGAAAATTGATAGGCGTGTCAGGGAGCTGCACAATTTGACTTGATAAAGTCGTTTTCTTAGATTCGACCATCTGGGGGGCTAAAGGGAGAGGAAAAATTAGAAAAAATTAGGTATTTATAACTTACGAGTGGGTGATCGGATCTTTATGAATTTGATATTTAGAAGGACATCATGACTCAGAGCTCTTATTTTAAATCCTGACCGGCGTTAAGCCTCTTATTTTCCTTTTTAAATCAATCTATTGATTCATAGAATTTCGTTAGAGCTCATACCATATGATCTCTTGACTCTTAGCTCTTCTCGCCTCGTGACAAGTGCCATATGAGCTTAGCTCTTGTTTATAAATAAAAACGTTCGTAAGAAATTAAGAGTTCTAGTTGCCTTTTTAAGTAACCAAAATACTGAAGGGCAATCAAGCCTCCTCCTCAGCTCCTTTTTTTCAAAATCGTCCGATCAGAACTAAAAAAAAACACATTTACCCCCCAAAAAAGCAAATCTCGTTCTAAGTATTCATGTGCGGAGAGCCAAAATCAAAACATGCACTAATTCAAAAACGTTCAGAAATTAAATAAAAAACAAAGTTTTTTTAACTGAAAGTAAGGAGCGACATTAAAACTTAAAACGAACAGAAATTATTCTGTATGTGAAAGGGGCTGTAATAAATAAATAAAAAAAACGAGATTTTTTAACTGAAAGTAAGGATCGACATTAAAGCTTAAAACGAACAGAAATTACTCCGTTATATGAAAGGGGCTGTTCCCTCCTCAACGCCCCGCTCTTTAAGCTAAAGTTTTTCACTGTTTTAAAAAGTAGATATGAGAGAAAGAGTCAAACTTTAGCGCAAAGAGCGGGGATTTGAGGAAGGAACAGCCCCTTTCATATAACGGAGTAATTTCTGTTAGTTTTAAGCTTTAATGTCGATCCTTACTTTCAGTTAAAAAAAACTCGTTTTTTTTATTTATTTATTACAGATCAAGAACAAAGTGTGGTCGCTATAACAAGTAAGTACCCAATCAAATTTTTAGTTCGAATGTTTCAAAATGCAATCGGTAAATAAAACGCTTGTAATTACCAGTTAACTACATTTGTTACGTCCATAGACTCTTTAAGTAAAGCACTAAAAAGTCTTAAGTAACCTTAAGACAAAGAGTGGGGATGACAAAGGGAGACAGCTTTTCTCGTGCACAGGATGATTTCCATTCGTCTGAAGTTGTAATATCGCTCTTTTATTGGAAGTTTTATTTGAAAAAAAAACTTGTTTTTTATTTATTTAATTACTCAAAACCGTCTGATCTAATATGGAATGACCTTTTTTCAAGGCTCTTGCAACATACCGTACAATGACGCTGATAACTTATTTAGCAACTATTCATGCTCTAGAAAATTTCGAGCAATCCCAATGTTTGACACGATCAATAACGTTTATTGAAAAATGACATTAAAGCTGACCAAGCAAAAACGTAGGAAATTTACTTCCTGTGAGAGTATTTTCATATCTCTAAAACGTCAAAACAATATTCGAAGTTCACAGTATTAGAATTATACGAAAAATAGTAGTATATTGGAGGCCCGGGCCCTGATGCCACCCTTGGCCTTACCTTCGTCCGATATTTGTCAGATCATTCCTAATATAATGAACATGCAATCTTTTGTCTAAATTTATGATTTCAAATAAACAGGCAGTTAAGAGGAAGACTAGGGAGCAGTGTTTCCACTTTCTCATTTTTTAAATCCCTAATAAAGAGCTAAAAAATCCCTAGAAATCCCCATCTTCAGTTCCAAAATCCCTAAAAATCTCCCATTTTCTAATTACTCCCTGAACCGCTTCTCCCTATCTCATTTTACCCGTACCATTGAAAGGTAACATATTTTGGCTTCTTAGATTGAAGTCTAGCTATCACTACCATAATAGAATGTCTTGTCATGCCGTTTAAAGTGCTTTTCAATCATCAGCTAAACACAAATAGCTTCAAATATACTTCAAATAATATTAAGCAAATAGAAAAGAAAATGTAATACTGTAATGTAGATTACAGTACAAGATGTTTAATGCAGTTCAATCGTAACTTGTACAACGTAATCAGGCCTTATCTTTCCCTGATGTGTCTTTAACATTTTTTGTATGGTGGCTGAAGCTTTCACCATTTTCATGTGGTGAAGTAACTAATTATCTTCACATTCCACACTTTCTTGAGCCCTTTTCATTCCATATTTTGTTTTTAGAATCCCCCGCAAAGTCTATGTTTTCAATTTATTCTGACGGTCAGTTTTTACTACTTTTACAGTACTGAAAAACCTCTTGACATTGACATTTGAAAATGGAACAGTTGAAATAAATAATACTGCCGGTTTTAGGTTAGGATACAAATTCTGTTCCGGCAGTATTTTTTTTCACCAATACCAAACACCAGCAGGTCACGGCATCCATTGTTTTGACGTTTTCAATATCGATGAGGCTCTGCCTCCTCCACTCCTGCTCAGTTTTGGTTCCATCCCATGGGATCTGTCCATACTTCCTAGCAAAAGGTAGCAGAAAAGCAGGCTGAATTGATTGGGCTGACACTGGGTCAACCATTTCAGCATATCTGTAAATGTCGTCTTCGAAATTGAACCTTTTCTGTATCTGGCCTACTGCTTTGATATGGAACGCCTGTGCAGCTTTGAGAACTACTTTGATTGAATCAGGGGGGACGGCGGTATGTGACCTTGACGTACGGAGGGAATCTTGTCCATTCGGACCCAAGTAAACGCTTTCAAGGGGAAGTTAAAACTTCCGATTGTTCACATTGATTTCTAAAGCACTAGTTGATTCCACATAGTCCTTCTGCAGGAAGTTCAATGCTGAGACCAATGTTTTAAGCTTTGTTTATACCCCAAAACTAGAAATATTTTGGTTTCAAGAGCTTAAACTGTGCTTAAATTTGAATTTGTGACAGAAGTGATTGTTATATTTGTAAGTAAAAAAAATGAACAACAAAAAATTTACCAATTATAGTATGAAGGTTCATGATTTTCCCCTGGGTACGTAGGATTGCCAAAAACACGCAATCCATTCATTCCTACATGAGCCATTGTTTTTAAAAAAAAGGCTGTCAGTTTGTTTGTCTGTTAAAAACTAAGGTAATGAAAGGGTAAGAGAGGTGTTCGAATAGTTAGAGCCTACCTCTATTATTCACGTCAGTACTTATAAAGCTGGCTACAATGTTCGAGTTCAAGTTTTTTTGATTTTACACAAAAATCCTAAACATCATACAAGTACTGTGGAGAAAAAGAATCGTACATGCAATGCTTGTCAAAAAAATTTACTACAGTAAGAACAACTACGTACCCTATAAAACTATCAAAATATATTATAACTTTATTTATCTGACCTGTAAAAAAATGACATGCTATCTACCAAATAATGTTATGAAAACACAACCCAAAAATGACAAACCATATGACTTCATTAATCGAGAACAGTCCAAGCTGAAATTATTGTTTTAAGCCCAAATCAGCATGGAACTGTTTCAAACTGTTCTTTGTTGCTAGTTTGTTACTTAGGACTCCTGTACATCTCAATATCTGTGTGGTGTTAAAATTTTTTAAGCAACTGAAGAAGTTCTTCTCTGTGATTCCAAGTTCAATTCGCAAGGAAACAGATCCTAAATCGAATTATCCTGCTTCTCTGATCGAGAAGATGATGATGATGAACAAATTAAAGGAAACCCCCCCAAAATTTCCCTAAAAGTCCATGGGAGAGGAAAAATCCCTAGAAAATCCCCAAATCCCTAGAAAAAACTCTCGCCCCTAAAAGACTTAAAAAATCCCCATTTTAGGGGGGAAATCCCCATAGTGGAAACACTGCTAGGGAGTCACTTATCAGTGCTATGCTACTGTCTGCTGACTAATTTATTATGCTTTCAACTCATTTCTTTTTAAGTGGCTCTAATTGCTTAGGATTTAGCCAAGTTGCATATACCGTTAATTTGTCCAGCTACACTGTCATTTTCTTCGGGAAAAATTACAACAATTCATTCTTATGGCTTCGTGCGTTTAATTTAATGCATTTGTTTGAAACTTAAAAATAAAATGGATGCTTATTCTGGTCGTAGTTTTTCTGGTCATTGCATTCGTGAATGGCATGTTTTTAAATATATTCGACATCCTTTCAAAATGACATATAGTAACCACAAAAATGACAATATTGTTCCATCATTATTCCATGAAGTGAGTCTAAGGCTTTTTTTACATCCTCTTCCATCTCATTATTTCAGTCGTATTTTTTTTATGGTTTTTATTTAGTTTCTAGTTTCTTTCTTATCACCGACAAATAGTATTGTACATATTGTCAAAGATCCGAATATACTATTACTATCAATGTCATTCTGTTATAGAGCCAAACCGCATGAGGCCCGTGACCTTCAATATCAACTTAAAAGCCCCTTATTCAGCTAATCCAAGAGGAATTCCGACAGCTGTAGGTAATTTTCCGTAGTCTGGATATAAAACTCAGTTTTCAAATCATCATCGAGATGATGAATATTCCTTTTGAAGGGTTCATGTGGCTTCCCCTCCATCTGTATCTTCTTCCTTACCCCTTGTATCCCCAAATGTAGCTTCTACGCCTCCAACATTCAATGAGATCATCATTGAGGGGATGAGTATTCCTTATAGAGGGTTCATACGGCTTCAACCTCCGACTGCATATTCTGTAATAACTTCTTCTGCCTACAAACCTACTTTCTACGCCCCCAAGGATGCATGTCTTCGTTTTCGTTCCGTGATAGCATATCTGACACAGTAAGGTGACAAAACCAGTCACCTGATCAAATGGCTAAGCTTTATATAATGACATGACCATTTTTGTGTCCTCACACAAAATTCTAGTGATTTGATCAAATTCCTGAATTCTTCAGCAAAACTACAAAACAAATCGTTCTTTTCAAAAAATACAATGCTGCAAAAGCTACGTTATTTCCTCACGACGCACCAGAATTTGCCAAATGCTACCAAAATAAATTATAAAAACCAAATTATTTTGAAAATTAACTTCTTGGACATAACTGCAGCATGTCAAAAGTACAGTATGTGGGAATCATCAGCATTAACTCTGCTACCGTTAGTGAAAGTAATCTATCTTAGAATACAAATAATTAGAGATGAACAGAGACAAAACAATAAAATCTGATATCTGATAAGACTGTACGTTCCAAAAGAATTAAACGCAGATTATCCGTTTCGGTTGTCGCATATTGAAAATCCAAGAATGCGTACTTATGAATGTCTTCACATAACCTAGTTTAAACCAGAAATCGACTCCTGAAACTTTCACTCGACTAACTCACCGACCTTCCAAGTCAGCGAAAAGCTGCCAAATTCTTATCAAAAAATTCGCTTGCAAGAAAATCAGTAGCATCGCCAGATAGAGCAGTCAAGTGAGGGAGAATGGGGGCAGAAACCCTGGGAAATTATTTCTTTTTTAGTTTAGAAAGTTAAGTTACAAGTTAATTGCTAAAAGAAAGTAGGGACAAGAAGAAATGTGCCCATGAGGCCGAGTCCTAGAACACAACAGCCTTGCACCAAGGGGAAGATAGTGCTGAGCAACAGCACTTTTAGTTTCCTATTTTATAGGGTCAACACCTTACTTGCAAACTTCACGATTAACTGTAAAACTGACGAAGTAAGAAACCTTATTTATTTTTTCAAGTGTTTCTTCATGCACAAATAAATATATTTTCTCTGATTAGGCACCAATCCCAAAATGGATAACAAATGAGCCCCCTCCAGATGTGTCGAAGAATATATTTCTATGTATTAGCCCAGTGGCAGCATGCCCCAAAATGTAGTTTTTGCACAAATTCAGAGGAAGTATCCCAGAAAGTATCGCTCCGACAGTTCTTATTCGGAAAGGGGGGAGGGCCTTCTATTCACAGGCGTAAGTTTCACTCCCACGTATTTTATTTTGCCTTTAAACCTAATGCCGATGACACTATTGCCAAAATCTTATTCACACATAAGATTTATTTTCTTTCGTTAAAAAATTGCTTTATTTACGCAGCAACACAAAGCTGTTTCTTCAATTGTGCACTGTAGAACTATTACAGAGATATTGCGTAATCTTACAGATCATTCATACGCATCTTGCTATTGGCTTTTTTACAGCAAGTATGCCCACCTACGCTCCTTTAGCGCTGAAAAACTTGTTTCGTTTTTTTTTCTTGACTCATAAGAGGTTTGATAAATTCACCAGATTGTTTCAGAAAGTTGTTAAAATTGACTCACATTTATTTATATTTTGTTATCCAACAGGTCTTGATAAAAAAAAAAAGTGGTTTTGTCAGGTTACTGCAACTTGTCAACTTAAGGCTCAGCTAGGCTACTCCTTTGTGAAAAAAATGACTGCTTAAGGGTGACTTACTTCTTTCAACTGATTAGTTAACCTCTGGTTTTGTTCTGTCAGCTCAACTATTAGCGACTGTTTTTGTCTTTCCAATCTTTTGAGCGATTCAATCTTTTCTGCGTTTTGTAGTTTTGTTTCTTGGAGGTCTCCCTGAAGTTCATTGACCCTTGATTCCAGTTCAGACTCAACAGCATCCAGTCTCCTGCGAATGCCATATTTTTCTTGCTCCAATAGCTAAAAAATATTTCATTAATTTTGTTATTTAAAAAAAAACATTCATATAGAGTGTTAATTTTAAAGTTTAAAAATGTGATTTTGTTTACGCTAGTATCAACAATTAAAAGAATCCTTATTATTCCAAAATACACCTGATTCTAATATTTACCCCACAAAGGATGCAATCTTGAAAAAAATTATATCATGAAACCAGATATTCCGAGATTCTGCGGAAGGCACAACAGACAAAAATATGAATTATGTATTCCGAGAACCAACGTGAGAAACACGATCACGATGCCTCTTCTGTTTCTTTCCAGGGATAATCTTATCGAATAAGTGGTCGTTGAACATCGGGAGAATGCTTATTCAAACGGAAATTAAAAGTTTTAGTACCTTTTTCAAGCAACATTAGAGATCAGACTGCAACAAAGTACTTCTACCATTTGTTCCTCTGGCTTTGCTTGTTCTTGCAAGACTTAGCTCTGCTGAATACGACGAGCCAAGTCAGGACTTGGCTTGTTTACTTCTGTGCCATGACTCGTTTCTGAAAGGAACAGGTGAAGAACGGTCCCAAAGGCCCCACTTTGAGCCCCATTCATAAATTTCAAATTGTCAGAAAAAAGTGGGTTGGCGTGGGGGACATGGATTGGACAAAGACCCGAATGGCTCAATTTGTGCCTTTCAGCGATAAAGACGAAAAATCCCTGTATCGCTCTGATTACAACAAAGTGTAATTTATTCACCTTCTTTTATTAGAATGTATCTATGAAGCATCTATTTTGTGTGGGCTACCAGTATAATTTTGAAACCCTTGTCCTTGTCCTTGAAGTTGCTATGGCACTCCCAAAGATAAATTTGTTTATGTTTCTGATAAGAATGGCAATCTTAAAATTTTGATTCTATGCCATCTGAGGTTAGGGCGATTATAATGGATGTTGAGGGTATGTTAAGCTGCTCTTCAATCTGTTTTGACCCTTAAAAAGGAAATACAACTTTAATTTGCAAATTTTAACTTTAATTAAAGTAATTTAACTGAACTTTAATTTCCCCAAATCTTTACAACCTCCCGTTTTGCGTGATAAGGCCGGGGAATTTTTTTTTCGACAAAAAAAAACACAATTTTTAGAGGTTTCAAGACACATTATGAAGGCTAATTGGTGGCAACATTGAACTCGTATCTACTTACCTTTTATATATACCCTTTCTAAATTACGAACAAAATACCTCACTGAAACTTAAAATTCTTAATTTCACTTAAAATGATTTGTATTCTAAGCAATCTTTTTTGAGTTTATTTGTCATAACATCAACAAAAAATAATTTCACAAGGCTAATGGATGTTTACCGATAACAGCTACCGCAAACAACAGGGGCGAATCTCCAGCACTTTTATCTGGACCCCCTTGCCCCCCCCCCAAATGAAACCCCCTGGCGAACAGAATTGGGTCTACCCCACCCCCTCCTTCAATCCTCTAAACGATTTGTGTCATTTGTGCTTTACTGAAAATGGTGTGTGTTTTACTCAGCATGGTGTTTGTCAAAACATTAAAATCAAAAACAAATCACCATAATAATTAAAATTACCAAAAGTAGATATTTTCGAAGACCACATTGACTCTCCATGACGTAAAAATAACATTTCAATAGAGACAAATCCTTTTATTTGACAGTGAAACAAACGAACAAAATCACTGGATGTTTCGGTGACATTATACAGTGGCCGTCATCAGCAGATAAATAGTTTATCTGGTGGTGACGGCCACTCTATATATGATCGAAAAATCCAGATGTTTTTCTTGTTGATTTTTCACTGTCAAATAAATGGTTTGTCCCTATTGAACTGTTGTTTGTAAGATTGCAATAGTGCCAATTCCTGTTCGTTTATTTGACTTGACTATTCATTTTTATTTCTATTTGTTTTAGAATACATCAATCATCCATATATTGCTATGTATATGTTTGATGTGATAATTACTTTGAACTTCAGTCCATTTTTTGTTTCATTTATTCATTCATAGTTATTTATGTTCGTTTTAAGTTTGTATTATTATATGACTGTATGTCTGCTTATTTTAGGTTTTAATGTGGCTCTTTACCTTTCTTTGGAGAACTTGGCTCTTTTTTGGAAAACTTTTTAAAAATTAATTTTTGTTCGTTTTTGAATTGACAAAGCTTTGATCATTGGTATATTGTAGGAATATTTGTAAGAATTCAAATATTAGATTTTAATTTAAATTTTGGTAAAATTTAAGTATTTGGTCAAAATGTTCGATCAGTAGCAGTTAATTGCGACAATTGCTTAAAGGATATTTCTGCTGCAAATCATCGGGTGGACTGAGAGGGGTTTTTATTTATATGAAACAGAAATCTTGGTATTTTTAGCCTATTCTAGGGCTGAAGCAATCCCTACCCAATCCTGTCGACATCTCTGAATACACATGTATCTCAATCGACTTTTTTATTGAAATAATTTTTTATGAAGAATAATAATAATAATTAAAAAAAGAAAAAACGGGCGTCATGAATGAATGCAACCAGATTTGTTTACTTATTTTTCCCTAGGCCCTTTTCCTTGGCATCCATTTTTCAAATGGATGTTCCCTTGGCCCTGTTTAACATTCCCTGAAATTTTTAAGCAAATCAGCAAAAAAAAAATCATTTTTTGCGCTACAAATTGAAACAAACAAAATTTTTTCCAAATAATTTTTTTCTGTGCTCAGTAAAATGCACTTGGTCCACTCTACTTACAGTGATAGTTTCATTCATTTTGGAGAAAAGCGGTGTTTGTCCCATTTTGGGGTTTTACGAACGGATGCAACTCAATTTCTTGTCAAGATATTTTCTCCTTTTAGGTTTATTTACCCCTGTGTATACGCCCAGAAAAGTGCGACTCGATCAGAGACAAAACAAATATGGGCCTATTTTAGCCGTCACAAATCAATACAACATATATTTTTTATATTTTCAGTCTTCAATTAGGTTCCCTCGTTCCAGTCTACGTGCGAAGCCGTATCCAAGGAGGGAGGGTTTTAAGCCCCCCCCCCCAAAAAAAAAATGTTCAATTCGTAAAACGTAACAACAATACATATTAACAAATTTTTGACGAGTTTGAAAGTACTTTTGTATTCCCCCTCCCCCTGAAAAAAAATACTTGATAGGCCCTTGCCTTTAGATTTAAGCCGATAGGATAAAAAAAAGTTTATTGCCAAGTTTCAGGTGCCACACATTAATAAAACAAAACCACAAAATACTTTGTCTTTATTAAGGTCTACCTGACCCTGTCTGTATGCCATGTAAGTTTCAAGCTTCTCAGAGTTGAAACAAATTTGATTACCTTGTTCGTACGTCACGAATCGATACAGCCGAAATTAGTTTTAAATTTTTGTCTCTATAAATTATATTCGCTTTCTTTAATTCTCTCTCAAACCCTTGCAGCACTGCTTTTATTCGATAGTTCAGAATCAGAACTGGGAGTCAGAGAGTCCGTAGTAACGAACTGTAAGTTAAAGAGCGACTCTTAAAAAGTAGCATTTTGATAACAATTGGTACATCAAAAGAACTGACCTTTTATGCTGATTCCCAATATTTAAATTCATTAAGTCTAATGTTACCGATCGAAAGCTACGAGCCTGACAAAATGATTACAACTTTCGAAAAAGGAGAAAACAATCCTAAAAAGTCAAAGATCTTAATGAAAGTCACCATATCAGATTCGGCATTTCATAGAACCCTACTGTAGAGTGCTCAAGCTCCTATCTACAAAAATATGGAATTTTGTATTTTTTGCCTGAAGAAAGATCACGGATGCGGGTCTTATTCGTTTTTTCCACAGGGATGATCGTACCGAACCAAAGATCCTAAAAGATCGAGAGATGGGTCATTCGAATGGAAATCAGAAGTTAGTACCTTTTTTAAGTGACCAAAACCTTAGAGGACAACTAGCTCCCCTAACACACACCCTTTTCTCCCAAAGATATTCGAACAAATTTTGAGATAGCCATTTGATTCAGAATAATAGAAAGGTCCAATAAAATGCCTTTGAGGATGACAAGACCTCCATAGCCATTGGAGAAAAGGGCTGTAAGTTACGCAATTTGCCCCCTGTTCACATAAGTATTAATCTGTTATTGAAATAAACAGAGGCTTTCTTTAGGGAATTTTTTGCGAGGAGAGAACTTTCCTTCGTAAGAATTTTCCGTGGGGAGGAAAGTTTCGAGGGGAATATCTAGGAGAAATTTTACACTTGGTTTTCCCTTTTCTAGGCTACAACTAGGCTACTTTTTCTCGGTACAAACCGTTTTTTGTAATTTTTCGTCTTCATCAACGGTTTCTTGCCACTGTCTATACTTAACTTTAAAGCCAGTCAGGAAATACCGAAATATGATTTTCAAATCTGTGTCCGAATTAATTAAGTTTTTTGACTAAAACTTTCTTTTCAATTTTTTCTTGTATTCATGGATTAAAGACTTTAGGGAATAAGTTTTCAGCCTATCAATTTTTTGGGGCCTTTTATATGCCTTACTTTTGGAGAGTTCATCCCCAAAACCTCAAAATTTTCTTACATTAAAGTCCCCTTGGTCTGGAGACTTACAATCTTAATTTTAAATTTGTTCGGAAAAAAATAATTTGCCCTTTTTCGGGCTCTTTTCTTAGGGGCAACCAAACTTTTTTTTTGCAATTGTATTTGGATTCGGATCTTCTTAGGTCTAGGACTTAAGGGTATAGGCTTTGAGCCAATTAGATAAAAGTTTTTGGTTCCTTTTTACGCCCCATTTTTAACGGGCTCGTGTACCCAAATAACCTGTTTAGTTGTATATTGGGATCCTCTTGGCTCAAGGGCTAACAGCTGTAAGTTGATCACTGACCAGATAAAAAAGTTTGCTAGTCTCCTTCTGGGCCCTCTTACGCTCTGTCCAAAAAACCTAAGCAATCATTATCATATCTTTCTACGATTCTAAACTAGATTGTCATTTCAAAATTTTTATACGAGATGGCGGAGGATAGAAAGGCCTGGGTAACAAAAAGAGCAAGAGAGTTAGGCAGGTTGTGCTCAGGCTACTTTCAGCTTTTTAAAAGAGCCCTTTTCGATGGAATGACCCGTCCTCCTAAGCTTCCACAACCCCACCTCTCGTACAAAGTGGTAAGGAAGAAAAATAATGCATGGGAGACATGAGGCTCATTACTATAGGCAACGCAAGAGCCATTGCCACTGACTGATTATGACTTTAAAAATTATATATTAGATAAGTTTTGCTTTCCATTCTACAAAGAACTTTGGCTACATATATATACTAAATAAAAGAAATCAGATTTTTCAGCTGAAAGTAAGGAGCGTCATTAAAACTTAAAACGACCAGAAATTATTCCGTATATAAAAAGGGGTATTCCCCTCCTCGACACCCCGCTCTTTATGCTAAGGTTTTACTCTTTCTTACAGCTCTACTTTTTAAAACAATAAAGACTTTAGCGTGAAGAGCCAGGCGTCGAGGAGGGGACAGCCCCTTTCATATATGGAATAATTTCTGTAAGTTTTAATGACGCTCCTTACTTGCAGTTAAAAAAAAACTTGTTTTTTATTTAATTCCTGAACGTTCTTGAATTAATGCATGTTTTGATTTTGGCTCACCGTACATGAATAATTAAAACTAAATTTGCATATTATTTTTTTTTTTGGCTAAACGACTTTCTCATAGTTTTGATCGGACGATTTTGAAAAAAAAGGGGGAGGCCTAGTTACCCTCCAGTTTTTGGTTACTTAAAAAGACAAATAGAACTTTTAATTTTTTACGAACATTTTTATTAGTAATAAATATACGTAACTTACGAATTAACTTACGTAACTAATTCCCATGTTTGTATATTTTTATTACGTATATGAGCGGGTTTGCCCCCTCGTCAAAGCTCACCAAAGCTTGAATTTTGTCCCAACTCTCTAAGAATGACCCCTGGATCACAAAGGCCGTAGAATGAATAGTTGAAATTTACTGAAAATACTTTAGCGTAAAGAGTGATGTATTGAGGAGGAGACGAGCCCGTATATTCGTAATAATTTCTGGTCGTTTTAAGTTTTAATGCTGCTCCTTACTTCTGGATGAAAAAACTTTTTTTATTAATAATGATAAAAAACCCTGCGCCCCTTTATGGAAATTCTCTTCCCTTATGATAAATTTCTCCATGGAAAGATCCTCCCGCGTAACCCCCTCCCCCGACCCCCTCCACACCGCGAAAAAGTCCCACTGAAAACGTCTGCACACTTTCCAATAAACATTACTATATGTGAACACTGGTCAAAGTTTGTAAATTGTAGCCCCTCCCTTGGGGACTGTAGGGATTAAGTCGTCCCCAAAGACAAAGTTATTAGGTTTTTCGACTATGTAGAACAAAATGGCTATCTCAAAATTTCGATTTGGTGACTTCGGAAAAAATTAGCTTGGAAGGGGGCCTAAGTGCCCTCCAATTTTTTTATTACTTAAAAAGGACACTAGCACTTTTAATTTCCGTTAGAATGAGCCCTCTCGCGACAGTCTAGGACTACTGGGTCGATACGATCACCCCAGGGGAAAAAAACGACTAAACACGCATCCGTGATCTGTCTTTTATTCTATAACTTTTAGGGGGTGTTTCCCCTTATTTTCTAAAATAAGGCAGATTTTCTTACTCTGGTAAATTTTGTTAAGTAAGATTAAAACTGATGAAACTTATATATATTTAAAATCAGCAGTATAATGCGATTCTTTTGATGTAACTGTTGGTATCAAAATTCCACATTTTAGACTTCCGGTTACTATTGAGCCGGATCGCTCCTTACTACAGTTCGTTACCACGAACTGTTTATATATATATATATATATATATATATATATATATATATATATATATATATATATATATATATATGTATATATATATATATATATATATATATATATATATATATATATATATCTATATGATAGACCTAAGTTTTACAGACACTTTCAATTTTGTGGTTTAACGCAAAAATGAAAATACCTCCCGGGCCTGGTTAATTTTAACGCACCAATTTTTCAAATTCAAAATATTTAGCAAAAATAGGTAATTAAAGAATATTTAATCATATATGTCAAAGCTTCATTAGAGGATGTAAAGTTAAGAAGCTTTTTATGCTCAAAGTTGTCTTTAGCGTAAAGAGCGGGGCGTTGAGAAGGAAAAGCCCCTTTCATATACGGAGTAATTTCTGTTCGTTTTAATTTTTAATGTCGCTCCTTACTTTCATTTAAAAAACTTGTTTTTTTTTATTTAATTTCTGAACGTTTTTGAATCAATGCATGTTTTGATTTTGGCTCTCCGCAGAGGAATAATTAAAACAAAATTTGTATATTTTTTTGGCTAAATGGCTTTCTCATAATTTTGATCGAATGATTTTGAGAAAAAAAGAGCGGGGGAGGAAGCCTAGTTGCCCTCTGATTTTTGGTTAATTAAAAAGTCAACTAGAACTTTTAATTTTTTACGAATCTTTTTATAAGTAAAAGATATACGTAACTTATAAGTTAGCTTACGTAAAGAACTTTTGTATGCTTATGTTTTTATTACATATATGAGGGGGTTCGCCCCCTCAGTACTTCGCTCTTTACACTAAAGCTTAAATTTAGTCCCAATTCATTAAGAATGACGCCTTAATCACAAAAGCCGCAGAATAAATAGTTGACATTACTAAAAATACTTTAGCGTAAAGAGCGAAGTATTAGGAGGAGGTGAGCCCCTCATATGGGTAATAATTTCTGTTCGTTTTAAGTTTTAATGCTGCTGCTTACTTCCAGATGAAAAAAAAACTTTTTCATTGTTTTTTTTAAGTAATGTTAGTAAATCCTGCGCTCCCTTCATGGAAAATTTCTTCACCCATGACAAATTCCTCGATGGAAAGTTCCCCCAGCATATCCCCCTCTTCTCAACCCCTGCCTCCATTCAAAAAATCCTCCTGAAAACGCATGTACACTTCCCAATAACCATTACTATATGTAAGCACTGGTCAAAGTTTTGAACTTGTAACCCCTCCCACGGGGCCTGTGGGGGAGTAAGTCGTCCCCAAAGACATAGTTATAAGGTTTTTCGACTATGCTGAATAAAATGGCTATCTCAGAATTTTGATCCGTTGACTTTGGGAAAATAATTAGCGTGGGAGGGGGCCTAGGTGCCCTCCAATTTTTTGGTCACTTAAAAAGGGCACTAGAACTTTTCATTTCCGTTAGAATGAGCCCTCTCGCAACATTGTAGGACAACTGGGTCGATACGATCACCCCTGGGAAAAAAACAAACAAAAAACAAACAAACAAATAAACACGCATCCGTGATCTGCCTTCTGAGAAAAAATATAAAATTCCACATTTTTGTAGATAGAAGCTTGAAACCTCTACAGTAGGGTTCTCTGATACGCTGAATCTGATGGTGTGATTTTCGTTAAGATTCTATGACTTTTAGGGGGCGTTTCCCCCTATTTTCTAAAATAACGGAAATTTTCTCAGGCTCGTAACTTTTGATGGGTAAAACCAAACTTGATGAAACTTATATATTTAAAATCAGCATTAAAATGCTATTCTTTTGATGTAGCTATTGGTACCAAAAATCCATTTTTTAGACTTTTGGTTACTATTGAGCCGGGTCGCTCCTTACTACAGTTCGTTACCACGAACAGTTTGATAACAACCCAAAAACAGGGATATAGCCTATTCTAATATATAATAGACATAGATTCTAATAAAGGATATATTCTTTTTTTCTTACTCCAAATGTTGCAAGAGATTTTTGCGACCCATAAATTTGAATTGCACGGCCCCATATGAGTGCGCAACTAATTAGAATGTTTGTGGCCCAACGTATAGCAGAGAATATAGGCCAAGTTATACCAACAGCAAGCTATAATGTTTTTTTGCCTGTAATTTCAATTTTGCTGAAGATTGCCAGTATGACCCATGTAAAGTTTTTCCTTAATAACTTGATTTAAATGCAACAACGCTGACCAATGGTTTACTGCGTAATTCTCACGACAGGTAGCTGGGAAACTATCAGCGGTGAGTAACTGTGGTATGGTCTTCTGGATCCGTAGAAGCATTAAAAGTAATATATCACAGCAGGATAGCCTCTTTCACAATCGAAAACCCAAAAAGGTTTTTGCACTTTCATCTTTTGCATCCGCTGCAAAATACTATTGTACACTGTAGAAAAAAAACCAGAAACATAGCCAATCGATGCTAAAAACTCGTCAGAGTGTCATAATTCTCCAAAGCAACCTTTAATTACCATCATACCAGGTCAGGCTTTACGCATAGGGCGTAGGGATGCACAATGCGGAGGAGCACAAAAAAACACTGAGCGATTTTTTCTTAACAAAAACTGGACTGATATGATTTATCGTCAATGTGCCGACGATTCACAGAAAAGTGATTTTGAAACAACACAGGAATTCCGTAGTTGCTTACAAACTTTCAGACGTCTCCCAAGAATGACAAATGAGAGGTCGGTACCACCTCTCTATTTCATTACTTTTGGCTCGTCAGTCATCAGTTGCCTTCTGTTCAGGGCTTCCATGATTTCCGAATTTTCGAGGATTTCTCCGTAAATCTCTGTGTCTCCCCACAAAAAAATTACTTGGCCTTAGGGGCACCAAAACGCTTGGGCCAAGGGGCACTGAAGATTTAAATCCGGCCCTGCTTGGTGCTGTTAATTAACTTCTCTTTATTGTCAGGAATCCTAATTTTCCATTTACCGAGCAAAAATCCTGCGTTTTATTAGTATTATTATTGCTATTATTATTATTTTAAGCAGCCGAAGCCACACCTTGCGACTCTGACTACTTGTGACTGCGACTGCAAATACTTGCGACTGTGAGTACTTGAGACTACGGCTACTTGCATCTGTGATTACTTGCGACTGTGACTACTTTCGACTAAGACTATGGCTACTTACAAATGAGACTACTGACAGCTCTGACTACTTACGACTGCGACTGTGACTGATCTACTCGTGACTGTGACTGCGGCCACTTACGACTACGGGTGCAACTACTTGGGACTGCAACTACTACTAATACTATTGCGATTGTGACTGCTACTATCACTTCTACTGGCACGAGCAATGGTACTGCTAATACAGCAGCTGCTAATAGTACAGCTAAACTACTAAATCAAAAGAGCATACGTGCATTCAAGTTGTCAAAAGGAAACATAGATGCAATATCTTAGTAACAGTATAGAATATTAAGTTGAAACTTTCAGGGAAAGTTAATGAAGATGCGAAACTACATGAATATCCTAACACGCCATCCCGATTGTCAAAAAGGCGTCTGTGCAATATCCTAAGAACAGCTAAGTTTATTGCTTTGGAACTTTCGAGGCATGTTGCTGGGGAAGTTTAACCAAATCAAAAGACAATGCGTGCATTCAAGGTTGTAAAATTCTGTATCAGTGACATCTAAGAAACGGCAAGTTTGTTCAGTTGAAACTTCCAGGCAGGGCCGTTCCTAGGGTTGGTGGCACCCAAGACAAAATTAGTTACGGTGCCCCTGCCGATTCAAACTAAAAAAAAAAAGCTCTAAAAGCTGCAACGCCCCTAGCCACGACACCGGAACAGCCTACCCCACCCGGCCCTGGTTCGAGGGCATATTTAAGGGGATTTTTAAGTGAATCAAAATACACTATGTGCATCAAGATAGTCAAAAGGATGCATCCACAATATTTCAGCAATGGCTAGAAGTATCATTGTTGCAGCGGTAGCTGCAACCTGGTAAAGAGCGAACAACTGCCCATAGCAACCAAAAGTCAAAGATTAACAAAAAAAAATAAAAATAAAAATTTAAATAAAAGAAAAACAAAACAAAATATAAGATTTTCGGTAGGCCTACAGTAAAAGCAAATCGATTAAGGACACTTTTTATAGTATAAAGATAAAGCATTTTAGGATTGTTGCTTAATTTTTCTTTTCGTTTAATTTGGTAACATTTCTACACAATGATTTAGTTCAATGATTGGCTCTCGTGTTGGTTCTGAAAAGGACGTGTCATGATTAGTTTGTAGACAAGTTCGATGTGAAATCACCTTGATGATTTCAGATATGACTAAAGACTAGCTTTAATGTTTTATCATAACTTGAAATTCTCTGTTGTATTGAGAGAAATTACGGGATTTCCAGAGTTCATATTATGGCTTATTTGATCTTCATTTTGAGTAATACTGAAGTGTATTTCCTACAATTTAAGATTGTTTATTACTCACTATTTTTATTATAGCAGGTGAGACTAAAATGTTACCTGATAAATCAATCCAATATTTCTGTATGCTGTCTAATAATGACTCTGCAGTTATTAAAAAAGTATTTATTTGTATGCTTATGTTTAAAAGATAATTTTAATTATATAAGGAAAATTACTGATATCGAAGCAGCTGAAAGACTTTATAGATTAGTTTGTTTTTTTCAGGCTACGCACTCATCTTAACTAATGTGTCAACATTCTTGTTTTTATATATTTGGTTTTTGTGTTTTCAGTAAAGCACTAGTTTTCCATAATCCGACAAGCATAGGGAAATATAATAAGTTGATTTATCTGTACTAGTTTCATTGATGTATATAAGATAGACTGTGAAGCAATAATTTTGTTCGTTTGAAATTTCAACTTCAGAAAGATATACTCGGCGGTGCTCCTCTCGCCTACATACGTGCCTGATAGCAACTATGGAACTTGACTATTATATAAAACACACTCGAGAGTAGTTAATGAAAAAAATATGCTGAAAATAGAGTACTTTATTAGCAAACTTGTGGAAACTATAACTTGGACATTTGCGCCTAGAACGCAGTGTTACACTTCCAAAACTGTTGCTTCTCGTAAGAATACAAAGTCATGGTGTGTTCATTGCCGCAGTGTTTTGTTTTGGACAACAACTCATTATCTTGGAAAAATATAATTGCCTGTTCGTTGGTCTCGGGCAAATCACAAATCTTAATTTGAACATCCATGGTGAGACACTATATTCTATCACTGGTCAAAGCAAACTTACTGGTGTCCTCAAGAATCGGGTTAATAATAAACTTTGCTTTGTTTTTTAGACGGTCAGCCGACGCCAAAGCTCCCAATTTAATAATTCACAAATTACCTTTACAATATTGCTAATAAAGTATTCTATCTTCATCAGATTCTATTGTCACAAAACTTCACTTCTCGGGTGTATTTTATATAATAGACAAGTACCGCAACTATTACTAAGTTTAAAAAACCAAGTTCACATTTTTACAGCCCGTCTTGGCTACAAAATTAAATAAAGCGTCTTTGCTTTATGCGAAAAGCGCAAGAAAAACCTCGAGCTATTTGTACTTTAAGAGAGCTTAGAGAAAATTGAAGATTTTTTAAGTACTAAAATTTTGCAATTACATGTTGCTTTGTTTTCGTTTTTCAAGCATTATCCAATGGCGGTTTTTATAAAAATCATTAGAATCTTGAGAAAAAACACCCTCCCTCGTAATGCCCAGGTATAATCCTACCATATTACAGCGTTGAGTTGATAAAAATAAGATAAACTATGCCCTCATCCCCCCCTGAACTATGAAAACTATAGATCAACGACTATACGCTATCAAATCGCCTGCATGACGCTCCCATGGTTCCGCTAGTGCTTGAATAAAACACACAGATAGTTCAAAGCTAATAAAAGTTATAAAGCCTTGCCTACCTCCAACTTCCTTGAAAAATCTTCTGCTATCCGTTCGTTCTGTAAACTCAGTTCTTCGTTTCTCTCGAGCAATGCTTTTCCCAACTCAGCAGCTAATATAAGGTCACTTTCCTTTCTTGCCAACTCTGCAAAGATGTCATTTGTTGCAGTTTCGAAACTCCTTCCTTGGACTTGGTGAATGTAATCCTCCAAAGCCATTTTCCCTTCATTTTCTACAAAGTCATTTGTTGACTCCATCGCTTCATCTTCAGGTATCATCTTTAACTTATCAAACAGCACAAACACTACATTATAATCACAACTTAATTAGAAATTCTCACAGGATTATCACATATCTTCACGGAACGACGAAATGACAAAATATCGACTGTTATTGCATATCTTCTGTTTTGTGATATGAACACAAGCAGTAGCTTAGCAACCAGAAACTAAACTGATACTAGTCATCAAATGCTTAGTTACTGCTTCGATGAACACGGAACTAAGGTGAATTATGCATTGCTCAGCCAGAGGCTTAATAAGACAATGCCAGAAATATGCTTAAGTTAAGAATACTTTTCAATTATATGATTACAAAGCGTATCTTGTCATTTATAGAGTTCAAATTTTCTTAACTCTGTTGAGTCATTGTATTATGGATCTGTATCTTATTGTCACTACTTTAGTTAACAAAACAGAAATCTAGAAAAGGGTGACTCCAGTTTTGCTGCTTTTTAGTTCCACTCTCGCCCAAAATGTTTTACTATTTATGTTATGATGTCTCAAAGTTTTGGCCAGCTAACGCCCCCCTTCCACATTTTTTTGCTTAAAACTTCTGCTTTCACAACTATCCAAGAATCTCCTAAGACTTAAAGGGTATTTTTAATAGTCTCGTCTCACTCTTTATTTTGTATGTCAGGCTTTAGCTTTTTTCTTCCCCTCTTACAGCCTCTTTAACAGAATTTCTGTAGGAATACGATCTTCGTTTATCCTGAGCACAAATCCAGGGGTGCCATTTTAGAGATACCTAGAGGGTGCTCCCCTCCTCGAACACAACCTTCTTTTTTGTTTTTTCATTTTAAAAGAAAATGAGAAATCCCTGCTCCCCTATATATTTTCGTGAATTAGCATCCCTGGACATCTCAAAACTATCTAAGCCACTGTTTCATCATGAATGTACTGAATCGGCTCAAACTAATTCACTCATTGGCAGAGTAGCCTAATTAAGAAAAGTGGAAGCCAGAATACTTTGTTTGGATAATCAATATTCGGTATCTTCCCCGTAACGTATACATTATTATTTAAAGCAATGACCCAGCAAAGAAGCATCTACTTTTTCAACTGTTTCATCACCAACCTTCTCATTGCTCTTAATAATTTACTTATATTATTTTTTACCCCTCCTTTTATCATTTTCATTGATCGAGTGAAGCATCACCTGTCAGATGCTGGTATAATCCTCTTGTGGATGCCAGGCTGCTCCTTCCGGCGTCCCTTTCGCTGATATTCTGTATGATTAATTTTGTATAAACTTTCCAAAGAAAAAGCTTTTCAAAGGAAAATAAAGGCCCATATTAAAGTTACGACGAGTAGAAATAAAATGCTATACTACTTCAAAATCAAAACGACCAGAAATCACTATCAAAGAATAAATGAATCCCAAAACGAACAGAAATTAAAATAAATAACCATTTTAAACGTAAATTTAACAGATATTGATAACATCTTAAAACGAGTAAAAACTATACTGAATATTAAATTCAAAGCGTAAAACGAACAAAAATGACTACCAACAGGAGCTTGGCTACTGCTTCCCTCCCCCTCCCCTAACCGTAAAAGTTCTATAGCCTACTACGTCATTTGTGCCTTACTGAAAACAATGTTAAAACTTTATTGAAAAGCACATGTACCTCGAATACTGTGCTTAAATTTTTCAAGATATGGAGGAAAAGTGAAAAATAAATCACTATAATAATCAAGCTGAGAGGAAAGAACTAATGGAAATAGATTGAATATTTAATATGTAATAACATTAATTCCTAGAAACTTTCGAAATTTAATATTTTATTTAACTGTAAGCTATTCAATTTTCCTATGTTATAAATAAATAAAAATATTTAATATATATCTGATTTTTAATGAAGCGCTAATGACACGATAAGATTGAGAACTCAGGGAAGGGGGAGGTGACAGTAGCAAAACTCCTGTTTGTAGTGATTTTAGTTCATTTTAAGTTTGACTTGAATATTCAATTAAATTTTCACTCGTTTTAAGATTTATTTATTCATCTATGTTAGTATCTGTTATCTTTAAACATGATATATTTTATTATTTTAATTTCTATTCGTTTTTGGATTTATTTATTGTTTGATAGTAATTAATGGTCGTTTTGATTTAAATTATTAAAAGACTCCATATCTGCTCGCCTTAAGCATAATGTGGCTCTTTACTTTTTTAAACTTCTTTTTTGGAATTAAAAAAAAAAATTCTATTTGTTTGTGATTGGAATTTTGCTGCTGATTAATATAATGACTATTTCTCCAGTTTTTTTGTCTTTCGCTTGAAAATTACAATGTTCAACTTTAACTTATATCTTAAGTTGCATAAGGGAATCTGAGCGTTGGCTTTGATTGTATTCGATGTAGTTATTGTGTAAAATTCATTCAATATGAAATCAAGAATTGAAACTGTTTTTGAAAAAAAATTTGATCCAACAGTGATTTACAGATAATATACACGAAAGAATTCTCCTCGAGCTACCGAAAAAATGTCATTCTAACAATATGGATGCTTTTAATGCCTTTAATCTCCGCTCAATATCCCTGGAAGTTCAAACCTAATATCCCAGCCGTTTTTAAGCTATTTCGCGTACATCCTTTTGGCAAACAGGATACAAATAATGTTTTTTAATTTATTTCAACATTCCCTTCAATATGCCCCGAAAGTCTCAATTAATGCCATTATCCATTCCTGATATATTGCAGATAGGCTACGTCCTCTTGACAACTGGGATTTACATAGCATCTTTTTAATGAGTTCAACACCCCCCTCGACGTTCTCTGAAAGTTTTAACTTAAAATCCTTGACTGTTCCTGAAATACTGTATTTTAGTTGTAGTCTTGTAATTTAGTTCAATATTCCGTGGAAGTTTCAACTAAATATCATTAGCCGATCCTGAGATGTTACACGTACCTCTTTTTGACAACCAGAATCCACATAGTTGTGTTTATATTAATTTCCACGTCCCCCTCAACCTTCTCTGAAAGTTTCAACTTAATATTCGTAATCAACTGTTCTTGAGATATTTCAGGCGTGCCGTTTTGGCAACCTGGATTGGTGTCTTTTTATTTAGTTCGACATACCAATGGACATTTCCTGAAAGTTGCTACTTAATAGTCTTAGCCGTTTCTGAGATTTTGTAGCTACGCGCACTAACAACTGGGATGCACATAGTATCTTAGTTCTGTCCCCCTCGACATTCACTGAAGGGTTCAACTTGATACCCTTCCCTGGCTATTCTTGAAGCATTGGAGATATGATGTTTTGATAACCCGGATGCATATGGCGTCTTTTTATTTTGTTCACCATTCCCCTTAGTATTCCCAGAAAGTTTCAACTTAATGTCGGTAGCCGTTTCTGAGATAAAAATTAAATAAAAAAAAAAATTGTTCTAAATGAAAGTAAGGAGCAACATTAAAACTTAAAACGAACAGAAATTACTCCGTATATGAAAGGGCCTTTTCCTCCTCAACGCCCCGCTCTTTACGCTAAAGTTTGACTCTTTCTCTTAACACTATTTTTAAAACAGTAAGAAACTTTACCGTAAAGAGCGGGGCGTTGATGAGGAAAAGCCCCTTTCATATAAGGAGTAATTTCTGTTCGCTTTAAGTTTTAATGTTGCTCCTTACTTTCATTTAAAAAAACTTTTTTTTATTCAATTTCGGGACGTTTTTGAATTAATGCATGTTTTGATCTTGGCTCTCCACACATAAATAATCAAAACGAAATTTGCATATTAATTAATTGCAATTAATCGGAAAATTTTGAGAAAAAAGGAGTGAGGGAGGAGGTCTAGTTGCCCCCCAATTTTTTGCAAACGTTTTCACTTGTAAAAAATATACGTAACTTACGAATTAATTTACGTAAAGAAATTCTATATTCGTATGTTTTTATTGCGTGTATGAGGGGGTTCAACCCTCGTAGATACCTCGCTCTTTACCCTAAAGCTTAAATATTGTCCCAATTCCTTAAGAATGAGCTCTGAATCACAAAGACCGTAGAATAAATAGTTGAAATTACTAAAAATACTTTAGTGTAAAGAGTGAGGTATAACGAGGAGGTAAGCCCCTCATATGCGTAAAAATTTTTGTTCGTTTTAAGTTTTAATGCTGCTCCTTATTTTCAGTAGAAAAAAACTTTTCATATATATTTTATCATTGTTTTTTCAAATAATGCTAGAAAATTCTGCACCCCCTTCATTGAAATTCTCTTCCCCCATGACAAGTTTCTCCGTGGAAATATCCTCCCACGTACCCCCCCCTCAAATCTCTCCCCTAAACAAAAAAAATCCCCCTGAAAACGTCTGTACACTTCCCAGTAACCATTACTATATGTAAACACAGGTCAAAGTTCGTAACTTGCAGCCCCTCTCACGGGGACTGCGGGGGAGTAAGTCGTCCCTAAAGCCATAGTCATTAGGTTTTTCGACTATGGTGAATAAAATGGCTATCTAAGAATTTTGATCCGCTGAATTTTGGGGAAAAATGAGCGTGGGAAGGGGCCTACGTGTCCTCCAATTTTTTTGGTCACTTAAAAAGGACACTAGAACTTTTAATTTCCGTTTGAATGAGCCCTCTCGCGACATTCTAAGACCACTCAGTCGATACGATCACCCCTGAGAAAAAAAAAACAAATAAACACGCATCCGTGATCTGTCTTCTGGCAAAAAATGCGAAATTCCACATTTTTGTAGATAGGAGCTTGAAACTTCTACAATAAGGTTCTCTGATACGCTGAATCTAATGGTGTGATTTTCGTTAAGATTGTATGACTTTTAGGGAGTGTTTTCCCCTATTTTCTGAAATGAGGCAAATTTTCTCAGGCTCTTAACTTTTGATGGGTATAAATAATCTTGATGAAACTTATATATTTAAAATCATCATGAGAATTCGATTCTTTTGATGTATCTTTCGCATCAAAATTCCGTTTTTAGAGTTTCGTTTACTATTGAGCCGGGTCGCTCCTTACTACAGTTCGTTACCACTAACTGTTTGACTAAATAACGTTCGCATCAAATTGGACACAGAGCATAGACACGTCAATAATGTCATTGTTCCTTTGTCATTTCTTCACATATCTAAGTTTCAAGTCTCAGAACTCAAGCCTGATAGTCAGTGTAATAATATTTTCATTTCTTTTATTTACAAGAATTAATATGCGTTTCATTGACTGCTTTATCCTTTGATAATAAAAATCCGTGGATGTCACAACTGAAACGTTCTTTAAAGCAAAGTTTATAAATGTCCTGAATTTCAAGTCCAAGCTCAATAGCATAGCCTCACCAAAGGATTTTAGTCCGTCTGTGACCCGCCCCGTCGAAACATGAAAATTACACAAACCACGCACTCTCCCGCCATTCGATGGCAGAAAGTCTGACTATTTTTGACGGGAGTTTTATTTTTATTTTTCAGCATTTGCTTATTATTGAAGTATCAGAGCTTTTGAAGTTCGTAGGATTTAGCACAGCAGGGCCAGTAGCTACAACTTTTGGGGGATGGATAAAACCGAAGAAAAGAATGTTCAAGCCCTGTTCGGACTTTCTTCCATGTCTAAAAACGTATTTTTATAAGTTTTTTAGCTCTTGAGGGAGGGGGAAGGGATGGTAGCCATTATGCTTGTGGGAATGCTCTAATTCCATCCTATTTTTTGTCGATCGTCAAAACGTATGCAAGTTTGGTCTTAGAAATATAAGTTGCTCCCTTCAATTTAAATCGTTATCCTACAAAGGTCAAGGGCGTCCTCTTTGCCACCCATAGTTTAAGTAATCTTCAATGTAGTTCTTCAACCCTTTCTAATATTCACCCTTATAACGCTAAATACTTACGTAGTTTGTCAAAACTAAATTTGTTCAAAAAAAAGACAAACGAATCTTCCATCCTGTATCTTTTAATAACATTAAACTATGGTTAAAACAAATACAATTTTAACCAGAACAATAATGCAGTATTTCGTGGCATTTATTAAAATTGTAAGAACATTTTGATAAGAAATAGATGTCATTACCAGGTGCGAGCGGAAGGGCGTTTTTTGCCACACATGAAATAAATTCCTGCGGACAAGCTTGAAGACCCGTACTGCTTAAAACTAAAACAGGTTCGAAAAATACACCCTTATTCATATCTTTTCTTGCAGGGAGGCAAGTTTCTACTTCCCCCTGAGAAAATCGTGTCTACGTCTTACATCTATGATAGGATCTGCAGCATCTGTTGATGGGCTGCTTACCGTTATTACCTCTTTCAGTTTCTGCTTTCAACAAATTAATGGCTCTTCTTTTAAATTTTGAGTAGCTACATAATTACAAAACTCAAAAATAGCTTTCAAACGTAAGGGCATTTTCTGGATAGACCTAGACTGGCAAAAGTGTGACAGAATTAAGTTAAATAGACGAAGATTGATATTTAATCTAAGCCTGTAAATCCCAACGTAGGGCGCAGGCCCCTGTCTTGCTGGTGGGGTATGACAATATCTTAACGGGTTACGGGCAGCTTGTGCACCCTTCGGCTGAATATGCTTTAGAGCCTTAATTTTGAAAAAAAAAACAATATTTTTCATATGAATAACGTCACATTCAAATGCATTTAAAGAACAAAAAAGATACATGGTAGCATTGCAATTAAATTATACATTGTACAAAAGGTGCTGTGTTCAGAGAATACTTTTCATTGGTATACAATAGGCCTAGAGGACGATCCAAAAGAAGATGTCAAGTTTATGGCCTTTTAAGCTTCCTTCAGGTGAATGCTCGTAAAATTTTGAATAACAAAATTTAAATATGACGAGGGAACATCAGGATTTAAAAAATACCTAGGTGGGGCATGACCCAAGATCGGTTGGGAACCACAGATCTAAACTAACAAGATTACTGATTTTTATGCATCTAAATGACATTTAAAAATTAAGCCAAATCTAAGGATCCAACATAACATTATTCATTGAAATATCCATCTTCTTTTGCTTATCTGTCATATAAGATACTAGTCTGCAAAGTTGAATATCGATAAATACTTCTTTGGTTCTTATTCAGGACATTCTGATGATTATTTAGTCCTTAATGTTTCTGCCTATCGACAAACAGCAATTATGCACACGGATGTTCTTGAAAGAAATATACTTGAGTTGGTATTCTTGTTAATTTCAATAATCTGTGAAGATGGATCATGCCTGGGCCACAGCATAGTCACACCCACACATAAAAAGCAAAGATTTGTGAATTATATGCATTTTTCTTGATTTTAGCGTCACATTTGTACTAAAAAACAAACAAATTGAAAAGATAAGAAATCGGTTGGAATAGGCTTTAACAGTGTTGGTTATCGAGGGATGGGGGGATGGGTGGCAGTAATGAGGAATTTGTACCCACTAGGTTTTGAAAATTTCTTTTTTTGTTATTTTCATGGAAATTGCCATTTTCTGGTATCTTCATTGAAAAAGAAAAAAACTACCCCTCCAGATTTTGAAAAATACATCCCCCCTAATTTTCATGTAGCAAACTGATATTGCAAGTTTGAATCTTTACGAATTTTAGAAAACAAAGCCTTGAATATTTGCTCTGACTGGTTAATCACAAAGATTAAGCTTGAAAGTTGAACCCAATTCAAATGAACAGATTACTATAGTCGTGAATAATTTTACTTTATCCATATGCATGACTATAATGTGGATCGGGCATTATATTGTTTGTATTAGACAACCTTGATAGGAAGCAGGGGCTTAAAGCAGAGCGGGTTTTGCTCCCCTGAATTCTTTTTCTACGAAAAGTACATCATATTGAATATTCTCTTTAAATTATATCGATTGATTTGATTTTTTTTTTCTGTCCTTACTTAATCTTAACAGAGTGTAAAAATTTAGCATCTATTTAAAATAGCATATGTGTGAGATGGATCATCTCTGGTTAGGGTTACCCATAAATAAATATCAAAAACTATTTTAGGAGGTTGTCCCGAGTCTTCGCTCTAGACTTTTCTGCTACTTATTGATTATTTAAAAAGCCTAGATTATTTTCCCAGGAATTTAACAGGCACTACCAAGGTTTCAAGTATCTTTAATCAAATTAGTTGAAATCCTGGAATTTTCCTGTTACCGTTATTCTCTTTACTAGTTTTTAAGTCACATCTACTTAAGTTACCTCACTAAAAAGCTTTTTAACTCAAAGCATGGATAACGAAAGGCGAAACTGTTTACCCGTTATTCATACTTCTGGAACATACTATGAAGTTGGTTTTGACATAGTAAGTTTTCTCCCAGCAATCTCACATTGACCATAGACTGTTTCATAGAAAGAAAATGCACGTGTCTTATTACAAAAGGGCTTCATTTTTAGAACACTTGTATGTCAGTGAAGATGGGGCTATTTTTTGTAAAGATTCCAGTCTAACAGCCAAGCAGAAGCTTAGAAAAGAGCACAGAATGGTCTTTGTGGACCTTTTCTTGTTTCGGTTGGGATGCCTGGCCTTTTTTTTCAAATTAGGGGGTCCATAGAGTACAACATTAGAGTAAGATAAAGCCGAGTTTTTGGACGCTCAAGGATTTTGAACTCTAAACTATGCTTTGTGGCAAAGCTCAAATATTAAACATTTGACAAGACTTGTTGTCAAAGCTGTTAAGATTTAACGTGACTTATTTTGAAGTTGTTATATGTTTTTCTATTTTAATTATGTCTGAAATTTAGTTTTATTAATTCAGAACATAAAATTCCGAATTAAATCACTGCTTGAAGATTTGGTTTTAATTGAAGACATAGAAATTCAAACTCGTACATTTGTATATTTTATTTCTTTACGCTGCTTCTTAAATAAAGTTACCTATAAAAATGACTTTTAACAGGGCAACATTAAATACAAAAACATCCGGAAGTTCTAAAATACTAAAAGTAAAATACCCTACTCTCTTCATTTAAAACAATAAGAATGGAGTTTTTTTTACAAATGTGAAAAAAAATACTTTTAACAAGGCGACATTAAATAGAAGAACATCCAGAACTTCTAAAATACTAAAAGTAAAATACTCTCTTTATTTAAATAAATAAGAACTTGTATAACTCAAATTGTTTTCACTCTAACGGGTTTGAAGTGATATTACAGTAATAGCTGCATGTCTTTCTGCTGATCTTTTTGTAAAATATTCTGCTTCAATTCATGGCGTAACGTGCCGGAGGCATCGGGAGCAATGATGTGTCATTTGCCTTGTGAATACTAAACTTGGTTGAAACCCCTGGACCATAGAGAAGAAATTCTGGAAGCTCCATTCAATTACACCAACAACAACAACAACGGCTTAAATCTTGTGAACTTGAAAAGTCCTGGATCCCTGTTACTGGGAATAAGAATTTCTTGATTAGCCATGTAAGCCTCAGTAAGCCACGTTATAGAGTTATTTATCAATTTCCGTTTTAAAAGGATTATCATTCTAGCACTAGAAAATTAACGACAGCAATATTTCTCTAGGGTAAAACATTCCGACACATTATTCAAGATTTCCTCACAATATCTGATGCGCTGAATAACGAGCTAATTCCGGCCTTTGAAGCTCCTGAAGGAAAACAGATATACAACGAATCTTTGCTCCAACTCGAAGAAAATTTCCCTCAATACGTAAATGAGATCCGCGGAACAGCAGATGGTGCTGATGTTCCTTTCCATAAGGTCTGTATTTAACTAATTTTACTTTAATATAAAAGTGTTTGATGTGAAGTGCATGAAGAAACTATTTGCTTATTATTTATATACATGAAGCGTGTTATTATAAATGAAGAACAGACTTCTTCCTTTTTCGTTTCAATATTCATTAAAGTAATTTCGGTGCTCAAATTAGTATAAATAACAAAAGGAAGTAAACGACATAATGTATTATGCTGTTCAGAAGACTGAGCTCAGTGTTAAGGCATGCCAATTCTATTTTTGTCACAAATTAATGTATTCTGCTGTTCAAAAGACTAAGCTCAGTGTTAAAGCATACCAATTGTATTCTTATCACAAATTATTCTTTGGATGCATAATAAGCTACATTTTTATATGAATATCCGTTTTAATGCCAAAACTTAGCCGAAAGTATTCTTAAATGGCTACAGGAAATTCAAATGGATAGTGGAAGTTCTCCTCTTGGTCTTCGATAATTTTTTGGGCTTGGTTCACTTTAATAATGCATCCCTAATATAAAGACATAGAATAAGTGTCATAGATGAAGTGGAGAGGTCTCCTCCAATTTTACTAAACACAGACGGTAAATGCATACGGTAAATTACCGTAAACTTAAAGCATACGGTAATTTTGTTCCCAATACGAAAATTTGTTATAAACTTAAGAGGGAATTTTTACGTGATAAAGTTCTAGTTGTTTTTAATTTTTTGTATGCCTACATAAAAAATTAGACGAAATTATTTCATTTACGCTTAAAGGTTTTTCATCTTTAATGACGGGAAAAAGTAAAGAAAGAAGCTTGTCAAAGCTTGTAGCTAGGTAAGGTAAAATATAGCTATGAAATGGGGGATATAGTGGGGGAAATGGGAATATAGCTATGAAAATGGGGGATAATATAGCTATGAGAGTCGAAGCTTGTAGCTACGTAAGCGTAAAAGATAGTTATAAAAAGGGGAGGTGGCCATCCCCGGAAAAAAGTTAAGAAAGGAGAAGACAAGAAGGCAGTCGAAGCTTGTAGCTACGTAAGGGTAAAAGATAGCTGTGAAATGGGGAGGTGGCCCTCCCCGGGAAAAGGTAAAGAAGACAAAAAGGGAGTCGAGCTTGTAGCTACGTAAGGGTAAAAGATAGTTATGAAATGGGGAGGTGGCCCTCCCCGAAAAGAAGTGAAGAAAGGGGAAGACAAGAAATGGAGTCGAAGCTTGTAGCTACGCAAGGATAAAATATAGCTGTGAAATGGGGAGGTGGCCCTCCCCGGAAAAAGGTAAAGAAAGAAGAAGACAAAAAGGGAGTCGAAGCTTGTAGCTAGGTAAGGGTAAAAGATAGCTGTGAGATGGGGAGGTGGCCCTCCCCGAAAAAAGTGAAGAAAGGAGAAGACAAGAAGGGAGTCGAAGCTTGTAGCTAGGTAAGGGTAAAAGATAGCTGTGAGATGGGGAGGTGGCCCTCCCCGGAAAAAGGTAAAGAAAGAAGAAGACAAGAATGGAGTCAAAGCTTGTATCTAGGTAAAGGTAAAAGATAGCTTTGAAATGGTAAGGTGGCCCTCCTCGGGAAAAAGTGAATAAAAAAGAAGACAAGAAGGGAGTCAAACCTTGTAGCTAGGTAAGGGTAAAATATAGCTATGAAATGGGGAGGTAGTCCTTGAAACTGCCGTTAAGAACATTCTTCATAAACAGGAAAGAAGTGGAAGCATCTACATTTAATTTTATTCCCTTTTTACAAAAGTAATACAAGTCAATTATAAGCTACGATATTTTAAATTTCCAAAGCTCTTTTGAATCAATATCAGGGGACTGATTTCCGCCCTTATGGTTCAACAGCTATCATTCAAAGATTTAAGCTCCTCATGTTTTAAGTGTAGACCCAACTTAAGTGTTTTCATTCTTCACTCTTTTTAATGTAATGTCCTTTTCGTTTCTAATAAAACAGGCTTGCTCTTTTGATTAAAAGTCTCATTTCGAATTTGCTATATTAGATTAAGTTGATATCTTGTATATCAGGCAAAGAAAGATCTTACTGTTACTGTATATTTTTTGCCTATTCTTACTCTAGTTCTCATTTCAGTGACGAATGGTCAGTCATAAAACTAGAAGGGCTAATCCTTATTCTTTTTACGCTTGTTTTTTAATACTGGAATCCACATTCAGTGTTTAGGATGTTCGTTTTAATGAATGAAATAAGAAGAAATAATGAAGTTTCCCTAAGAAAAGTCAAGGGGGAGCCTACAACTTAAACCGATTAATAGTCAATAAGAGATGACGTCGAGTCTAAAACATGCCAAAATGACTATAAATGAAGACATGAAGCCTAAACGAACATAAGATACCACACATTTGTGTAGTACTATACCCTTTCAAACGTATTTCGACAAAATGTCCAGCATGTTTTGAATTTGGGCGTCTATGCTGCAGAGTTCGCCTCACATTGGTAATTCATTAATCTCAAAAACTCTTAACACCAATCCGGTGAAAATCAAGAAAAAAAACAGAAAGAAAATATAATTACTACTACTACTACTACTACTACTACTAATAACTCACTGCAGCACCAAGCCGCCTGAGGCCAACACAGCTACGCACGCTCCTCCTCCAACCTTATCTATTTAAAGCCTCCCTCTTTACACCCTCCCAGGAAGTTCCCTTAAGAAAATATAAGGCTGGGAGTTACAAAGGTTGTATGCCAAAGTGGCTCATTTTGAGTAGTTGCTCTTTAGGGGCCTCCCCAAGGCCACTTAGCGTGTCCCCAGGTGGCGATAGGGGAACGCCCTACAGATAGTTAGGGTACCTCCCTAGGAGGTAAGGACCAAGGTATGGACCAAGGGGGGCACATAATAGAAACTGGAGAACCCTCGCCCTAGGCCATAAATACAGGAGGAGGAGGAAGAAGCCTCCCCAAACGTACCCTCAACAAGGCCCACCGGCGTGTCCACACGTCCCTTGAATTACACAAACCTTCTCCCAGTAATGGGTTAAATTGCATGGTGATGCAGAACACCATCGTGGGAAGATCCTCTATAGGAGGACAACTGCGGCAGGGCGTGAGATCCAGATCAATGGGCAACGGCCTTTGCAAAGGGCTGCCTGGACCGGGACTGAAGACTGGGGACATTACAGTCAACTCTATTCCCACTTGAGGAATGGCTTCCCTCGAGGAAATTATAACCTAGTAAACAGCACAGTATTCGCACGGGATTCTGATTAATGGGTAATTCTTCTGGGCTTGGTCGATTTTAACGGGCATTTTCGAGCTGAAAAACCTCTTCCTAGCTAATTTATCTACTATTTGCCTCTCCGTAGTAGTATAATATTTGTAGGCAAGAATATATAATGAGTCATAGGTAATAGGTTTGAGACTCTCTGTGCATGATTTTCACTCTTGTTGAAGAAAGAGGATCGCCAGGCACTGAAAACCATGTTGTGACCAAGATGGGCCCAGGATTTCACAAAACCTCCATTCATATTGGAGGTCCCAGGGACTTCTTGCTGTCCAGTTCTAAGCCAGCTTAAGCGCTTCGGTGCAGATATGAGAAGATATGCTGATCCCCATCCTGCCCTGGTATCCGGGATCATAGCTTTTCCTGAGGCCAAAATAATTTCAATCATTTAAAGAACATGAAAATTGCAACTTGGAATGTTACGACGTTAAAAAAACACTATTGTATTGACATTTTGACTGACGAAATCAGACGAATCGAACTGGACTTTTTAGGAGTTTCAGAAATACATATCCCACGAGTAAGAAGAATGAAATTAGGTGATATGGAATTTGTTTACTCAGGAAGGAAGGATGGGGTACATAGACAGGGAGTACGGCTCATGATGAATAAGGAAGCTGCTAAGTATTGTTTAGGCTGTGAAGGTATTGATAATTGAAAACTAATCGCTCATTTCATGATTAAAAAATCAGGGTATCAGTTATAGTAGTATATGCCCCTGTAGAACCGACTGACAGAGAAACTAGTGACTGAGATGAATTTTACTTACAGTTACATGAGTAAGTAGACAGGGTTCCAGGTAGAAATATGGTGTTTTAGTAGGAGATTTTAACGCCCAGGTCAGTAGAAATAGGGATAGATGGTAAGATGGAAACAGTAATGGCTACAGCCTTTTCCAATTTTGTAAGCATAACAATCTAGTTATAACCGATATGGTGTTTGGTCAGAAAATGGCCCATAAGTTAACATGGTATTCAAGTACAGCAAACCTTATTGATTATGTTATAGTAAACCGAAGAATGGCAGGATCAATACAAGATACTAGGGTACGTAGGAGTGCTGTTATTGATCTTAAAAGATCACCATCTATTAGTATCTAGGGTTAATATAAAGCTGAAATTTCAGGAGGGTAACTACCTCCCGGGAAGTCACGATGCAGTTAAACTCCAGGACGAAAATTTGAGAGTTTTAAACTTGAGAATGTGGAAGATGGTTTGAATAATTTTAGAAAAACAATTTACGGAGTTGTTGATATTGTCATAGGGAAGAAAGTTAGGACTGCAGCTAGGACTATTTATTGAAACAGCTTTATGTTTAATTGAGAAGAGAAGGGGCTTGTACAAGAATTATCTGAGTGATAGATCATGTGAAAACAAAAAAAAATGTAAAGAAAGTGGAGAAAGCATTAAAATATGAACTAAGGAGGTGTGAAGTGGAGGCCATGGATAAAATTGCCAAGGATCTGGAAGATAAAGCTAGACGGCACAATTGTAAAATACTGTACTAGCATGTTTTTAAATTGAGAAGGAGTAGTCAATCTGGACTTATTCCAGTTAAAGAAAGGAACGGGCCACAATTAGTGATAAGGAAAGAGTTGGGAAGGGATGAGTAGAACATTTTGAGAATGTATTAAATCGAGAGAGTTGCAGGAAAAGATATAGAGGAAATGAAAAAGTTTGTGATACCTTAGATGTGAAGGAAGATTTGTTTTGTGAGGAAGAATTAGCGACAAAACTACAAAAATCAAAAAATAGTAAGGGTCCAGGAGCTGATAATGTGGTAAATGATTTTCTTAAATATGGTGGCTCTGAGGTTAGAAATAAGTTACTGAAGATTATGAATATGATTTTTGAAAAAGGGAAAGTACTTAACGATTTTTGCAAAACCTTAATTAAACCACTGTGTGAGAAAGGTGATAAGAGTCAGTGAGGTAATTATTTAGGCATTAGTCTGGTCTCTATAGGTAACAAATTACTTAGTAATTTGTTACTTTTTGGACTGAGAAATGCTGTAGACAAAGTTTTAAGAGAAGTACAGTGCGGTTTTAGAAAAGTTAGAGATTGTGTTAACAAAATTTTTACTCTTAGGTTAATAATTGAGGAGTGCCTGAGTTGTCAAACACCTTTGGTTCTCAGTTTTATAGGTTATGAACAAGCGTTCGATTCTATTGATAGGACAGCTTTAGCAAAGGTCTTATCCTTGTATGGTATACCAGACAAATACATTAAAGTGATTAATGCTATGTACAAGAATAAAACTGCTGCTGTTAAGGAAGGAAATGAGTTTAGCAGCTGGTTTTGTTTGGGTAGGGGTGTTCTATCCCCCTTTATGTGGATCATTCTGATGGATTTTGTCTTAAGGAGCACAGGAAATGCAATGGGAGACCACGGAATCAAATGGGGAGGAAAAATCTTCTGGACTTAGATTATGTTGTTGATTGAAGCATCCCAGGTGAAAGTCTGATCAAAATGAATGAAATTTTAGAGGTTTTGCGAGTTCAGGGTGCTAGACTATGTTTAAAAATTAATGTTAAGAAGACTAAGTCATTAAGGCTAGGAATAAGTGAAGACGGATAGGTGCCGTTGGGTAACGAAAAGATTGATCAGGTGGACAGCTTCACTTACCTTGGTAGTATTATTAGTAAAGACAGTGGGAGCAGTGAGGATGTTAAAAGTAGAATTTCTTGTTTTATAGAAAAATCCTACATGAAAAGCCTCAATAGATCAGATAGAGGTTTGAAGTTTTTGGATAAACATAGTTTGGCCCTGGGAACAGTTTACTACGTCCAAAATAAGCTTTAGACTCCATTTCGTGAATTGTGGTTGGTTGTATGCTTCCTGTGTCCCAATTTCTCATGGTGCAGATTAGCTCAAAAGCGAAAAAAGTACCACAAGTATTATTTTCACATTTTACAGTAAAGTGAATTTTTTTTTGTCCACATACAACTGGTGAACCATGCTTGAGCGAGAAAATTCAAAAAATGATTTAGGGCTTACAATGATTCTCCTACAAAAAGTTGTAAAATAATTCTTCAACTTTTTGCAAAATTTTCAAATTCTGAAAATAAATCAGTTTGAAAAACAAACATTCTTACTGAAGTAAAGAGCGAAACTGAAACTCAAAACTAAAAAAAAAAATCTTGCTTCACCGATTATGTAAGATATATTTGCAAAACTAGCTCATATAAAGTGACTCGTGGCATTTTCCAATATCTGTGGAATTCTAAAAACTAGTGCTTTATTGAAAACTAAGTTTTCTGGATTTTTTTTAGAGTATTATATTTGTATAATAAAAGTTATCGACACAATGGTTATTGAAAGATTATCGAGAGACTTACAAATTAGTCTTTGCTTTTTACAGGCTAGTCATAGAGTTTTCTCAAAAAGAACGTCCTTTTTTGGGAGTCTGTTTTGTATTTTCGGTAAATCGCTAGTTTCAATAAACATTATAAGCTACACGATTGGATGACTTCATTCAATAGCCAGTTATGTTTAACTATCCCTGAGATAGTATGAAGCTATCAAAGGATAAGTTTCAAATTCTGAAAATAAATCAGTTTGAAATCAGTTTCCTGAAATGCTAGCGAGTTGGCAAGAAATTGTTTTAAAATGAATTTTTTCCAAAATTTTCAAAATCTACATTAATGATTTTATGCATAGCAACAGCTTTAAAAACTTAAAAAAGAAAACTTGGAAATGTACAACCACGCAAAAGACTGCGATTCATTTCATTTAAGCGTTTGCTATAGCAGAGAAACAAAAAGAAATTGATGTTTTTACAAATTCATTTTTAGCTGCTCCTTCTTCACCTTGATCAGACACTATTAATGAACTTTAAGAAGTCTGACGCGCCAATGGCATCAACCGGCTGTAGCACTGTATGTGTCACTACGGGAGAGCAGGTATACTCTACGTTTTTCATTTTCCCCCCTTGTTTTTACGTGGCTTAGTAACACAAACACTCGCGACGCATTATAGTGACATTGGAATATTTTACATCGTACAGTACGGATGGCCATCCTGGCACTTAAGATATATCTTGGATGCAACATAACATTGAGAAAAAGAATATTTTAAAAGCGAACACATTTGTTAAAACAAAGATGGGGAATAGGGGACTATAGAAGTGGCAGTTCTGGCCTCTCTTGTGACCAGAGAAAATTTTGATTAGCCCCTCCCCCTGTCTCCGAAAAAAATTCAGGCCTGATTTTAACAAAATTTGCATTTATTAATAAAATTTTAATTTATTAACAAAGTTTTCCATTTATTTAAATCTTACTTTTCATGCTTTAACCTCTGTAGAATTATTAATTATCTCGACATCCTGCAAAATACGAACATTTTTGAATAATCACAAGAAAACATTAATATTAATTAAATTCGGGCTACATACTTTTATTTTCAAGGAATGGTGATGAAGATATAGAAAAAAAAATATGAAAATTTCGAATTCAATATGCCTATACTTTCTGCCAATTGCCTCCTTTACTTTGTTAAAAAAAATAATAACACAAATTACAAGATGATTATAATCGTTAGACTATGTTTTTGAAATTTTGCACTACTAAAATCTCTGCAGCCGTGGCAAGTGCTTCCCCCCCCCTAAAAAACACCTAGAGACTACACTGACACCTCTGCCTTCAAGACGATGCCTGGGCTTAGACTCATCAGTGACCTCAGAGTTTAGTCTTGATGGTTAAGCCTTTTCTTATTCTCCTTATCAATTATTCACAATAATTCAAACAGAGGAAGTGGGACCTTTTCCGTTACGTTCGTTATAAATTGGCGTTTATTCAGCCAGGCTTCAATGTTTAGCATACAAAATATTTCCTTGAGAAAAATAGAGGTACATCACAAAAGTGGTAATAAAAAAGAGCCTGATTCCCCATCTGACAAAACATTTGAGTGCCTTTCCCATTCTTGTCTTAAAGGTGGACAGAAGTACACAGATTCCTATATTACTCCTTTGGAACTACGTTCAGGCATTAGATATTTATTTGATATTTATGCAGTAATCTGGAGCCTTTGGTTCCACCAACCTCCTGAACAAATTCTGAATTTAACCATTTATGTTCGGCTGCTTGCTAAAAGGTTAATCATATCACAAAGAGAAGCTCCAAAAACTCCAGGATATTTTTTCTAGCCTAGCTTACAGAACAAAATAAAATTACATGTACAATCAAAAAAAAAAAAACCTCACAAATACATACACTCTATCGGGTCACGACCAATCAGATTCCACTAGAACTGGAATAAATATGACTTCAAGTACTTCTGGACTTAGCAGTATCAAATTTGTAAGCTGCATTCCAAAGAATTTCAGCACAGCTCTTGATGAGTGTTTTTGTCCCTGACTGCCTTCATTCTTTATTGCTTTTCGTCAAAGACAAAACAGAATAATAACTAATGAACAACAACATAATTTCGAAAAAATATTTTTTTCTAAACTGCGATCGGACCGTAGGCTACCTGAATTGCATTGAAAAGACATAGCATGTCTATAACAAAACTTCTATGTTTTCACTGATATAGGTTGTTAACTGTTCAACACAATTTCTCATAACCGTAAGTAGACCTATCAAAATTAGGCTGGAAACTTGCCAACATTTTTAATTGCTTTCTTTGTTTTATCATTTACTGACAGCCTATTGTCTCTATTGAATTCCTGTCAACTTGACAGAATCTCAGTCATGCTTACAACCTAGATTTGTATGGGTAGCCCTTTATTTACAGTTTACTAACACCAACTGTGTGATTAGGTCTGAGACTACTACCAACAGTTTGATTAAGGTCAGGTGCTTTTGATTTTTGCCGTAGCTTATTAAGAAAAACCGAAGGATTAAATAATATTGTTGATTATAGGCTTTCTTGGGACACACTGAAGACGCCCTTCCAGAAGCCTTGAATCACTGTTATATCGTTAATGCTCATATTCGGGAAAATGAACCTCAAGGAAAGTGGAAGGTACAAGAAGAAGAGTTCTCAGCTATTTGCTATGCTGGACATCTTCCAGGATTTTGTATGGGATACAATCATCACGGCCTACTTTACTCAATAAATATTTTAACACCTGCAAAAGTTCTTACAAAAAAGACTCGTAAGTGTTTAATTTTTATTTATTAAAAATCAATAAAAGAAAAAACTATTTTATTTCGGTTTTTATATTCTTTTAATGTTTAGCCTTTTAATTGATTTTTGAAAAGGCAGACAAACCAAAAATAATTATTTAATATTTCATAAAGAATTAAACAGGCACCCGAAATAAACTATTAATTTTTTTATGTACTATTTTTCCATAAGTCTGAAATGTAGGGGTACCTAAAGTAATTTGCTTGAAATTGAGTAAGGGCGTGAGGGTATCTGTGACTTATATCTTTTCAAATTATTTACAAATGAACAAGGAACAATGGTTTTGTTGGTATTTGGTTTATATAATAATATTTTTGTACATTTTTTCCGAAAGCCTCGAATTAAAAACTGGCTTTAAAAATTGAATCTTGTCAATGATGTATTTTTCTCAGTTTAAGACCTAAATTCTCTCTTCCTATAAATCTTTTAATTGTTTCCTAAATAGACACATTTCTTGGCAGTTTGATACTAAATTTGGCATACTTAAACTGTAATCTCTGATAATTTTTTTTCGCAAAAATAGCGCCTTGGACCGATTTGTATTTCAACACTTTCGACAAAAACAAAAGAGAGTATCAGTTATCCTATCATGCCACTAACATTTCAGAAGAAGCACTTATGATATCCTAATAATCAATCGATATCTACATTTGAGTCAACACAGAGCAACAAAAAATAAAATCTTTGTGAAAAAAATGAGCTCTAATTATATCCACATTATTAGGGGAGATAGCTAGATATTTACATAGAGAGAATCCGCTATGCAATAGAGCAGTCCTTTGAGAACGTCAAAAATTGGGCTTAATCACTACAATTTTGAGCTTTTCAATAAGCGGTAAAGGAACTTCCCTAGTGTCGGTTGGTCGTGACAGTCATTGAACTGACACCTAAAATAGTGATGAAGACCACACTGCCTTTTCATAACAAACACCAAAAACAATAAGAACACTCAAGACAGTGAGAAACAAATTAGAATGAATATTTCGGCCCTATGTCCAAGGGCCGTCCTCAGCAATACAAAAATATATAAGAAGAAAAAACTTACAACAGGATAAAATCAATAAAACTGAAATGAAATTTTTTTCAAAACAAATTGCCAAACTGTGGCAAATTCTATGTAGGGAGAACTCACCAGAATTTCAAGAAACACCTACAACAGCATAAGGATGAATTCTAATATTACTTCTGTTTCTTTTGATTCTGCTTTAAGCAGCCATGTTTTTGAAAATCCTAGCCACAAAATACTTTTTGAAGAATCCGCCATTATTAGCAATGACCTAGGCATAAAGCAAGTAGTTCGCGAAGCAATTGAAATCAGACTTAAGATTAACAATAATATTTCCTTAAATAGGAACTTGGGAGAATATTCACTAAATGCTCTATGCACAAATTTAATTAAAAATAATCTTACGAAATATTATAAAACACCAATAGATATTAACACAGAACCAATGACAAATAGACCTATGAGATCAGCAGCTAAAACAGCAAGGCTGGCATTAAAAACGTGGCTTCAAATCATTCTCTTTTATTTCAATGAATTACCTCGTTTCATCTCATTTTATTTATCAGTCCCGGTTGAACTTCGCTGAGGTAAGGATGCTGGGACTGTTTTGAAAAATTTTTGATTTTTGTTTTATTGATTTTATCCTGCTGTAAGCTTTTTCTTTCTATATATTTTTGTATTGCTGATGACGGCCCTTGGACATAGGACCGGAATATTCATTCTAACTTGTTTCCCATTGTCTTGAGAAATTCCTTATTGTTCTTCTTGTTTTTTAACTTACACCTTATTTGCGAACTAAAGATTGCCTAAACTAGAGTATTGACTTGCTTGCATAATCATACTACAAGAGATTATTCATTAGCATAATCCAACGGGCATCTCATTTTTAAATACCTGCCTAGATATGATCAACAAGGAAAGTTGAAATACATGTTTTGACAATTTAATTCAATGAATAATTTTTTTTTTATTTGGGTTTGGATGAAACTGTTCTCATTATGCGCATGGGTAGAGTAAACCGGCAGAGTTATGTTCCCCAATGAATCAGTTGCTATGCCCTTTTTTTAAGAGGGAATGTAGAGTAAACCGGCGAAGTTATGTTCCCCAATGATTCAGTTGCTATGCCCTTTTTT